>NW_006399857.1:1914151-1925955 GCF_000299155.1 Elephantulus edwardii
TCCTCAGTTTCAGCAAGCAGGGTTGTGTCATCTGCATAACGCAGATTGTTAATAGATCTTCTACCAATCCTAATGCCACACTTCTCCTCATAGAGCCCAGCCTCGGATAATCTGCTCTGCATACAGGTTGAAAAGGTATGTGCCCCAGCCCGCGGGTTTCTTCAAACGTGATCTAAAGGAGGAGGAGTGCGGATTGAGCAGGGACAAGAGATGTGAGAAATGGAGGCAAGACAAGTTTTCCTGATCAAGCCTCAATTTATTGAATTAAATCACAGCCTTAAATGGGGGAACTGTCTAGGTCTCTAACGTAGGTGGGGTTGCTGCAGAAATCCAGCCCCAGGATATCAGTTTACAATAAGAAGGAGGGGCACTCCCCAAGGCATTGAATTACAAACACTGATCTAGTGAGGTAAGCAGTTTCCCAGAGATGGGCGGGGCGGCCTTATACTGAGCTAGGCCTGCTGCATGTCATAAGTGTTTATATGAAATGAGGTCCACGAACAAAAAGAGTTGCTCATGCCAGAGCCAAGACCCGCTCAGGATGGCTTCCCCCAGGTATGGAGATAGGACACATCCCTGGCCTACACCGTTCCCAATTTTGAACCATGCAGTGTTACCCTGCTCTGTTCTGACAACTGCCTCTTGGTCCAAGTGCAGGTTTCGCATTAGCATGAATAAATGTTCTGGGATTCCCGTTCTTCTCAGAGTCAGCCACAGTTTGTTATGATCCACACAGTCAAACGCCTTTGCATAATCAATGAAACACAGATAGACGTTCTTCTGGTATTCCCTGCTTTCAGCTAAGATCCATCTAACATCAACTACAATATCCCTAGTACCAAGACCCCTTCTAAACCCAGACTGGACTTCTGGTAATTCTCTGTTGTGGTAGTTCTCTGTTGATGTGCTGTTACAGTCATTTTTGGATAATCTTCAGTAGAATCTTGCTTACATGTGAAATCAATGATATTTTTCTGTAGTTTCCACACTCTGTTGGGTCACCTTTCTTTGGAATGGGAACAATATAGATCTCTTCCAGTCAGTTGGCCAAGTGGTTGTTCTCCAGATTTCTTGGCACAACTTGGTGAGTACATCCAGGGCAGCATCTGTTAGCTGAAATACGTCAATTGGTATACCATCTATTCCTGGAGCCTTATTTTTTGCTATTTCCGTCAAAGCAGCTTGAACTTCTTCATTCATCACCATAGGCTCTCACTCAAATGTTATTTCATTAAATTCTTCTGTATCTGCCAATTCCTTTCGATACAATGACTCAGTATATTCCTTCTATCTTCTTGTAATGCTTCCTGGAGCATTTAATATTCTGCCTAAAGCAGCCTTGATTATAGCAGCTCTAGGTTTGAGTTTGTTCTTCAGTTCCTTGAGCTTAAGAAATGCTGAATGAGTTCGGCCCTTTTGATTTTCTGACTCTAGCTCCTCACACATTTCCTTGTAGTATTTTGCTTTGTCATTCCGTGCTGCCTTTTGGAATCTTCTGTTCAGCTCTTTATTATCTTGAATTCTTCCTTGTGCTTTGGCTTCTCTATGCTCCAGTGCAATCTTCAGAGTTTCTTCTGACATCCGTTTTTGGTCTTTTCTTTCTCTTCTGTCTTTGTAATGACCATGTGCACTCTTCCTGGATGATACATTTGACATCCTCCCACAACTCATCTGGCCTTCACTCATTAGTGTTCAAGGCCTCAAACCTGTTCCTGAGATGATTCTGAAATTCAGGTGGGATTTTGGCTCCTGTGGATTCTGCTTAATTTTCCTCAGCTTCAGCTTGAACTTGCATGAGTCAAATGGCGAGATCATCAAAATGTTTCCTGGTAGGAATGTTTGAGATCACAGAAGATCAACCCTGTACTTGTTATGTGCCACCATGTCGACTCCAATTCCAGAGGCACTATTTGACAGGGTACTAATTCCCCGTAGACAATAAGATTGACACACAATAGAGCAGGGGTTAGGGCTGTTGCACATAGGGTTGCTGTGAGTCACAGGCAACATGACGCCACATAAAAACAACAACAAACCTAGGAAATAATCTTTGCTTTTGCAAAGATTTTTCCCTCTCATGGTGGGTTTAAACTACTGCCCTTTCTGTTAGCTGCCAAACAAAACCATTGTACCCACAGGGCCCGTTAGCCTGAGTGGAGCACCGACTCTATTGCTATTGCTCAGAAACATTAGCTGTGATTGTAGCAGTTGCACTGAAATTCAAACAGTTTTCATCAACCTTGTAAATTCAGCAATGAATACCCAGCTGGCTCATCAGCAGAGCCTTTGTAGCACCTTAGGAATAAGAAGAAAGAGAAGGAAAGACTGTTTCTTAAAAGATAAAGTCAACACAATTTTTAAAAATTGCTGCTGTGTTTCCCTTCATGATTATAATGCTACCTTGCACCCAGGTTCTTTAATCTCTCCTTTAGTTTCTGACTTATTATGGCTTAAGACCATCAAGAAGAGGAAGAACACTCAGCATGAGGTTGATGGTGGAGTGGCAACTGTAATTTTCCATATAACAGAATCTTTGCTAATATAAAAGCTACCTTCCGGTTATGCAAAAGTTTAATGAAATATAGGTTCAAAGTGGTGTTTCCTTTTCAACAGAGAACAAGTGCAGCCCCAGAATTGAGCATGTTGAGTTATTCTTCCCAAAATCAACCACCTAAGGGCCGACGGATGACTTAAAACAGAATTTCTAGGTGATCACTTTTGAGGGAACAAACAGTGTGAAGTCAAACTGGGGAGCCGTAGCATAATTTGGTAATGTTTCTATTAGTTGGAGAAATGGGGATATTTGCAGGAACTGCAAAAAGCAAAACACAGACCCTCATCTGTATGCAGCAGTGTCACAACATAAAATTATGAGTTCAGAGATATGATTTCTGAGAAGACTGAATTAACACTGGAAATAAGAGCCTCCCTCATTTGCATAAATCTGGGGAATGCCATTGCCTGACAAAGCCACCAATTTGACCCAACTGGTAGCAGGGAAGTGGCACAGCAGGCCAGAACTCCTTCTCACTGGTACAAGTTAGGAGGCAGAGGTCCACTCTTTGCAGACAGGCCTGGAAGTCAGCACAGTTCAGATTTCAGTTCTAACTTAAAGCTTCCCGAAATAAAAAAGAGGCACCTTAGTGTGTGTGTGTGTGTGTGTAGGCCTGGAAGTCAGCACAGTTCAGATTTCAGTTCTAACTTAAAGCTTCCCGAAATAAAAAAGAGGCACCTTAGGAATGTGGCTTGACAAGTAACGCGCAAGTTCTGACATTTAGCTATTTGTGGTGAAAATTCCTCTGGGAGAGAGGAGTATAATTATCTGCTCCACACAAAACCTTATAGTCATTTTACTTAACTATAGTTTACCCCTAGGTGACCTCTGATTTCTTGAGCTTTTTAAGAAGGAGAACGGGGAACAAGACCTGGAGAGAATCAAAGCTTTTATTTGGAAACCAGGAACCTGCTGACATGTTTCTAGAGGTCATGTGATCCTTTTATGTACAGAAAGTTTATTTGGAAAGAAAGAGTAAAAAAGATCACTGATATTCACAGGGCTTGCAAGCTTGTTCTTTCTTTTTAGGGGGCTGATGTGTTGCATTCACAACTAAAACTACACCTTTCCTGTGCTACATGCACATTAACCCGTTAGGGTGGAGAAGTAGAGGAAGAGCAGTAAGTAGCCAATGGTAGATATGGAATACTGAAGATAAAATTTGCATTCATTGTGAGGATAGAGGAACAAGGATGCGGGCATAAAATGACTAAGGATTACAGGCATGCTCTCTTCTTTATTTAGAGATATTCTCTGTGAAGTTGGGATAGATATGCTGTGCACAAAAGATATATCAATTCTTTGCAATATAAGATCGATTTACGAATATGAAGTCTGTCATGCCAGAAGAGACTAATCCAGTGAATAGGTAAAAAAACCCTAAGAATAAAATAACACGGATATTGAAGGTAAGTTAATTTCTGACTGCTAAAATGGTACTCTTTGTGTTTCTAATGGTGTAATCTTTAGAGGAATATCTGCTAGCCCCACAACTACACCTCTGAAATCCCAATGAAGTATCAGCTATGATTTAGTTCTGACTTGATTGCAGAGGGTAAGTAAATATTTTCACTTATGCCACTGAAGATGTAGGTTTCAACATGAAACCTTTTCATATATATATCATGAATTGTGTTTTCCCAAGGATTCATTTTCATGTCCAGACACTCAGGTCAATCTGTGCTACAGTCATAAACAAATAAGTAACATCAAAGTTGTTGTTATGTGCCTTCGGGTTGAGTATGACCCAACTTAGCTAACCTATGAAGAACACATACAAACCCTGTCTTATCCTGTGCCATCCTTAAACTTCCTGACATACTGGAGTCCATTGTGTCAGTCACTGTGTCAATCCATCTGCTTGAGGGTCTTCTTCACTGACCTTCCACCTTTCCAAGCATCATGTACCTCTCCAAGGAATAGCCTCTGCTAGCAATATACCAGAAATAGATGAAGTGAAGCTTTATCATCTTTGCCTCCAAGGAGTGCTCTGGCTGTACTTTACTTTATCCAAGACACATTTATTTGTTCTCTTGACTGTCAATGGGATGTTCAGTGCTCTTCTGCAACACGACAGCTCAAAGGCATCAATTCTTCTTCTGTCATCTTTATTCATTGTCTAGGTCTCCGACACATAGCAATTGATTGTAAATACTATAGCTTGAATCAGATGCATGTTAGTCCTCAACCTGACATCATTACTCCTCAATAATTTGGAGAGATCCCTGACTGCAGACTTTCCCAGTGCAGTACCTCTTCTGATATCTTGACTGATAGTACCAAGGGTGTTGACTGTGGATCCAAGAAATATAAAGTTTTTGACAGTCTATCTTTTCTCCATCTATTATGATGTTGCTTATAGGTTCAACTGTAGTAATTATTGTTTTCTTGATGTCAAGAAAACAAAAATTCTTACCATCAAGAAAACATCAAAGTTAAGAATTAAAATAGGTAAATCACTCTTTTCACTTCTACCAAAACAATTATTTTATTAAAGTAACAATTAAACACTAATATATATCTCAAATTAATCAAATAAACATATATATGTATATATATGTTTATATCTATATCTATATCATCTATCTATATCTATATCATCTATATCTATATCATCTATGTCTATTTCTATGTCTCTATATCTATATCTATCTATCTTATATGTAGTTATTGCTAGGTACTGTTGAGTCAACGACAACTCATAGTGACTTGATGAACAAAGCTTTAAACCTTACTGTATCCTGTACCTTCCTTACAATCTCAGTCATGTATGAGCCCTTGTGGTAGGCGATGTGTCAACCCATATTGTTGAGGGTCTTCCTCTCTTTCGCTGACTCTTCACCTTTCCCATCTTTTTCCAAATATCTTTTTCCAAAGACTTTCTTCCTGACCACATGCCTAAATTATGAAAGATGAAGTTTCATCATCTTTGCCTCTAAGGAGCCCTCCAGTTGCATTTTCTTCAAGACATGTTGTTATTGTTGTTCTTTTGGCTGTCCATGAAGTATATGCAATGCTCTTCTAAAGTACCACAATTCAAAGACATTGACTCTTCTCCAGTCATTCTTAGTCATTGTCTGACTTCCAGATGTGTAGTAAGCAAGGGAAAATGCTATGGATTTGATAAAATACACTTTAGCCTTTAAACTGGCATTGTTGTTGGTACTTTGGAGAGGTTCTTGACTGCAGGTTTCCACATTTCTTTTGATTTCTTGACTGCTGCTACCATGATCAGGTATAGAAGATATGATGATACAGAAAACTCTTGTTCTAGTCGCAGCCTTGATCTGATGTAGAAGAGTCCTCAGCTGTATGGTATGAATACCTATAAATAGTTATAGTTGATTTAATTATTGTATGACTTCTTATATTATTCTAATACCCTAATAAGCTGTCCAGAGTTAGCTTGTGGGGTTTCAAGAAATCATACAAGAATCAACTCAACCATGTGTGTGTGTGTGTGTGTGTGTGTGTGTGTGTATTCAGGCCATACAACTGAGGAGACTTCTTCTGCATAAAATCAGGGCTATGACCTGAATAAGGATGTTATATGCTTTCAATACTATATTGGATCAAGGATGGTTATATCTGATCATATTACACCCTGCAGTGTGTAGATGACAGAGCCTTGCTTGCAGAAAGTGACACTGATTCGAAACACTTGCAGAAGATAAAAAGGCTACATACAGCCTTTAATATTAATCACATCTCAATATCAAGAGAACAAATATTCTCATCACTGGACAAATAGGCAACATCGTGACAGATAGAGGAAAAGTTGAAACTGTTAATGATTGAATTTTTTTGGTTCCACAATCAACATTTATGGCAGTAGCAGTCTAGAAATAAACATACGTGTTGCATTTGAGTAAATGTACTGTCAAGGATCTCTTCAAAACTTTAAAGTGGAAGCATTGAAGTACGCCTGATGCAAGATAAAGTCTTTTCAATGACTTGTTATCCATTTAAAGTTTGAACAATGAGTTAGGATGGTTGAAGAAGTATACATGACTTTGAATTGTAGTGTTGATAAACACTATTTTATATCCCAGGAGTTGCCAAAAGAACAAAAATTCTGTCTTGAAGGAGCAACCTTATTGCTTTTAGAGGTAAAGATATTGAAATTTTGACATCATGCTGTGAAAGGTAGAGGTTTAGCAAAAGAAAGGGAGATCCTCAACGACATGGATTGACACTGTGACTACCACACCGGCTTGAGCATGACAGAGATAATGAGGATGGCACCGGACAGGGCAAGGTTTAGGCTTATTGTTGACAGGGTCTCTATGGGCTATAATCAGCTCAAAAGGACACAACAGCAACAACATATCATAGTGGACAAATACATCATCATGTATTCAGCACTTCCCACCATGATATAATGTCAAATGACAGAAATTTACATATATTCTTAGCTATCACAATACTCTTTTAGAGAAGAAATATTAGACATTTTAGGAGAGGGACCAGATTAGGTAGAAACAACACATTGTAAAAAGGAATTTGGAGACAGAAATGAAGCCAAGGATTGCATGATAAAATTCTGCAAAATTAAAGATTTAGTCATTAAAAATATCTTTTCCAGAGAAAATATAAACCATTACATTACACATAGAACCAACTTGATGGAATAAGTAAAGAAGGGGTTACATATAAAGACAGAGGTTTTAAAAACTCAATATCATCAGTCAGATCAAGGCCAGGGGCTAACTGTGGAAAAGACAATCAATTACATTTATGCAACTTCCAAATGAAGGTGAAGAAAATTAAAGCAAGTGCATGAGACCAAAATAAAACCTTGCATACAGCCCAACTGAATTTAAAAGATATTTCAAGAATTGTTATGAGACACTGAACACTAGCGACTGTAAACCAGACAAGTAATAGGATGAGATCAAGAATATAAATGTGTCACACCCTACATCAAATCTAACCATCTAGAATGGTTACAACAGTACAACAGTGCATTGACAGAGAACTGTCAAAAGGCCAAGGTATATTTAGAAGAAGCTAAGGTACACAGAATATCATTGCTGATGTCAGATGGATGCTGGCTGAAAGCAGAAAGCATTAGAAGAATGCTTGTTTGTGCATTATTATTAAATGCGAAGGCATTTGACTATGTGGCTCATAAAAAATTATGACTAACATTGAGAAGAATGATAATCCCAGAAAAGTTAATTATGCCCACTCAAAACTTAGACCCAGACCCAGACCAAGAAAGTATTGTTCGAACAGAGCAAAAGAACACCTTAAAAAAAGACGAATGTCACAGCTATACCCATTTTCCATGACTAATCAATCTGTATGCTGTGCAAATCTAAGAAGCTAGAGACTAAAGTGAGCCTGATCTAGGCCATAGTCTTCACAATTACTTGCTATGCATCAGAGAGCCCCACAATGACTAAGGAAGAATTGATGCCTTTGAGTTATGACCCTGGAGAAGAGTATTGAACATACCACGGACTGCCAAGAGAACAAATAGGTCTTTCTTAACTCATGTACTTTTAACTTGTTAGTTAAATTTGTGTCTTCTAGGTTGCAACACCTCCATGATACATCTTCAAGGATATGAACATGTACAGCTAAGCACAATTAATAATAGTGCATATAAATTCCAAAATCAATCTCCATAATAGTCTATGTGTTTCCTACTGCCAAAGGGGCCCTTTAGAGTAGTGAGAGAAGATCTTCACCCTGAAACCCACAGCGTCCCTTTTCAGCAGGAAGTAGCTAAGAGAATATGCCATCCCCTTTTCCTTATGAATCAGGGTGAAGTCTCTCTCAGGGAGGAGTGATAGGGAATGGCAAAGGACACACTGACAAAGGAGATTAATCAGAACTGGCTTTGACAAGCACTGTGGCAATTGGACAATTAAAACAGATATTTGGGGGCGGGGGGAGAAGAGCTAACTGGGGAGGAGGATAGAGAAAACAGTGCAACAATGAATGAACGAGAACCCAAAATCTCTGTAAATGTTCATTAAAACTAATAAAATTTTTTAAAAAGAAAATAAGACTTTAAATCTATGTTCCAAACTAATAATTTGAATTATTTACCTTTCCCCCTCACTTTCAATTTATGATTATTAAATTGTATGATTTTCTATAAAATGTTCCAAAAAAATAAAACAAAAAAACCCCATGATGTTTCTCTTTGAAGGCAAGGATTTCGAAGCTCCATCTCATATACTTTGGGCACATGGTTAGGAGGGAATAATTCTTGAAAAAGGACATCATGCTTGGAATGGTGAAGAGACAGCACAGTAGAGAAAGTCTCAGATGAGATGGACTAGCATAACTGGAGCAATGGGATAGGGTAGTGTTCAGAGCTATTGTGCATAGGGTCACTATAAGTCACAGGCGACTCAACGGCACATAACAACAACAACAACAACAAACACTATGAAGGAAAGTGTGGTATCAAGATCTGAGGAAGACTCATCAACAACCTGTGTTATGCATATAACACACCTTGCTTACTGAAAATGAAGAAGAATTGAAAGGTTTGCTTAGAAGATCAAAGAATACAGCCTTCAATAAGGGTTGCATTTCAACATTAAGAAAACAAAAATCTTTACCACTGGACTGATAGGCGACATCATGGTTGTTGTTTGTTGTTGTTATGTGACATCGAGTCATTTGCTACTCATAGCGACCCTATGTACAACAGCCCTAACCCCTCTCTATCCTGTGCCAATCATACTGTCTCTGACACACCCATCCCAATTACCTCAGTCACTGAATCAATCCACCTCACAGAGGGTCTTCCCCTCTTACGCCATCCCTCCACCCTTCCAAGCATGATGTCCCTCTCCAAAGGACCTGTCCCTCCTTGCAACAGGCCCAAAGTATGTCAGACGAAGCCCCAGAATCCTTGCCTCCAAGAAGTAGCTTGGTTTAACCCTCTCCAGGATGAATCTGTTTGTTTTCTTGGCAGTCCATGGTATTCTCAATACTCTTCTCCAACATCACAGCTCAAAGACATCAATTTTCCTCCTGTCCTCCCTAGTCATTGTCCAACTCTCTGATGCATAACAAATGATTGCAAAGACCATGACCTGTATCAGGCGCATCTTAGTCTTCAGAGAGACACCCTTGATCTTGAGTACTTTAGAGAGGTCCCTAACAGCAGACTTTCCCATCGCAATGCATTTTTTTTTATTTCCTGGCTGCTGGTGCCAAGAGTATTGACCGTGGAGTCGAGCAAACTGAAGCTGTGAACAATGTCAATCCCTTTGCCATCCATCCTGATGCTACTGATTGGTCCAGTGATGAGAATTTTTGTCTTCTTGACATTGAGCCTCAGTCCAGACCGAAGGCTGCAGTCCTCGACCCTTCGCAGCAAGTGAATGAGGTCCTCCTCAGTTTCAGCAAGCAGGGTTGTGTCATCTACATAACGCAGATTGTTAATAGATGGTCCACCAATCCTGACACCATGCTTCTCCTCATAGAGCCCAGCCTCTCGGATAATCTGCTCTGCATACAGGTTGAAAAGGTATGGAGACAGGACACATCCCTGGCGTACACCCTTTCTCATTTCGAACCATGCAGTGTTGCCCTGCTCTGTTCTGATGACTGCCTCTTAGTCCAAGTATAGGTTTTGCATTAGCACGAATCTAGACAACTATTAAGTTCAATTTTGGATATGATGCATATTTGATTGTTATGGAATGATTTAGGTGAAAACATAAAGTTGACAGCTCGAACATGAGTTAGAAACCTGGAATGATCAGAGCTAGAGCAAAAGATTTGCTTTCACTGACATAATGGCTAATTATAGCAGTAAGAGATAAAGAAACTGCCTAGAGGGGGAAAATGATGTGGTGAGGAAATAAGTACATCAGAGACGATGATCCCATATTCATTGTCTGCAGAAGATGAACAAGAATAAGGAGATTTAATAAATGACAGAGAAGCCAAAGAATTACGAACATAAAATAATGCTTATATAATAACACAGAATAAGTTTCAAGAAGAGGAAATGTGCAGCAATGGCAGTTCTTGAAAAAAAGTGGCAGTTCTTAGTCTATATAGAGGAAATGAACCTAGGGGTTCCGCATATTATTCTCAGTTAGATCAACTAGTATCACACACTTAAAGACAATGTTTTATTCCCTACTTTAGTGGAAAAAATACTAGGATCTTAAAGTTTGTGGAGAGTCATTGAAGGTGCAACTATTGATTTCTTAACATCAGAACAAAGGAAAACCAAATCCAACTGCCACTGAGTTAATTTTGGCTCATCATGACCCTCTATTGAAAGTCTGCAGTTGTACGTTTCAGTGGAAATGGACTGATTCTTCTTTCTCCCAAGAAGCTGCAGGTGGACTTACACTGTTGACTTTTAAATTAGTATCCCAACACACAACCTATTATGGCCATATCTCCTTGGAACAAAGAAGAGTCAAAGAAAAACAAATAAACAACCCACATTTTTTTCTGAAGGCTAATGGACCACACAGATCCCGAGATCCCTGAAGTATAAAGAACTAGATCTAGATGGTGCAGAGCTAGTTCACCATCTAACTACTCACTGCTTTGCAAGGGATCATGATAGGGAAATCATGGGTAGAGTTGGACAAAAATGTGGAACAACAAACCATAAAAAAAGATGAGGCTTACTGGTTTGATGGAGACTTGTAGAACTCCTGAGACATCCTTCTTGTGGACCTGGAACTGAACTCAAAGCCATGGCTTAATTTTCAGGCAAACAAGACATGTCTATAAAGTGAACAACAATACTAAGATTATATACATTCCATAAAACAATGAATCACATAAGATAAAAAGGATACTACTATAAAGAATGCTGCAAAAAACTTGTGTGTGCCTGTATTATTCCTATCACAACTCTTATTTTTTTTAGAATGTATACCTACAAGTAGGATTGCTGGATCAAATTGCTTTTTATATGGAAATAATCCAAGGATCCAGCAGTGGAGGAGGGATTAAAGAAACTATGGTACATTTACACAATGGACTGCTATGGAGTTCTATGCAACATTAAAGAATGATAAAGAATTTTCTACATATTGCGTTGATTGAAATAAGTCGGTTAGAAAGGGATGAATACTGTGTAAAACTACTATTACAAACAGCTGGTCTACAAATAGAATCATTCTTGAATGGCTACCAATGGTAAGAAGGGAGATAGAAGTGAGGAAAAGTTTCACTTTCTCAAAAAGTTGCAAATAAAGATACCATTTGACCCAGCAATACCACTCCTGGGAATATACCCCAAAGAGAC
>NW_006399857.1:1926448-1974037 GCF_000299155.1 Elephantulus edwardii
ACAATGAATGAATGGAAATCCAAAGTCTGTAAATTTTCATTGAAATTAATAATAAATTTTTAAAAAGTGAGGAAAAGTTCAAAAATAAGTAATTAATACTTATTAATATGGGTAAAGGAGAGGCAGTATGCAATAAGAGGATGATCAAGTATTATGGGCATTGTAATTAATTTTATAAGACATAATGAGTTTTAGTGATTGAAAACCAAGTTGTACTTTGTTAGATTAAAATCACAAATCTTTTGAACGTCAGCATTAGTCCAGGCATGAAGCTCAGAAGGCAACATGGATGTAACAGAAAGATGGTTTGAATTTGTAGACACAAGGAGGAGTTGGGAAGAAGTTTTACAAACAATAGCACAAAATAAAATGTGTATAAATTGTCAAATAAAAAATACATTTTCTCTGAAAATTTCCCCCTAATCACAATCAAAAGGGGTTCCCCCCCCAAAGAGAATAAAAAGTAGTGATTTCAGGAAAAATGGGAAAAAAATCTTATTAATAATAGATGGAAACTAGTCTGGATTTTCATGTTTTGTTTTATTTTCCAATTACTTTCTTGTAGGTGGAGGAACTTAAGAGTAATCCTCCTACTGCATGTTTTTATTTTGGAGAATATTTCAGCTCAGATATTTAACTTTAACAATTTCCCAAGAGAAAGAAGATTTGGGATGATCTTGAAATGTATTTCTGGGTCACCTGATGCTACATTAATATGATGCTTTAACTCAATTAACTCATATCTGAGATCTTACCCTTTATAACTTACTTCTGAGCAAGTGTCTTTCACCATAAGCTAACTCACACATTAACTAATTTCTCGAAACTTTCTTTTCGTTTCATGCACTCTCTAGAGAGACCACCTCATTTTCTTCTGGGCAATAACTTTTCCAGCACTGAGGCCCCGAGAAATCCCTCTGATCCGTCTTCATAAAGGACTGTGGTGTGAGATAGCAGACAACAGCTTCAAGGACATGCTGACGATGGCTGTGTTATATGCTGTTCTTTTAAAGTTTCTCAGTATGGTCTGAAGTTATAAAGACAAAGTGTTGTTCATTAAAAGCAATTTAAGGCAGAATCAAAACAGTGTGCTCTGAATTTGTGACTCTCTAATGCTTCCTTGAACTGAATGAGTAGTTCTTATGTACTCTAATTGGAGAGGCCATATCTTTCTGAATGCTCACAATCTTACTCTTTCTTTGTCTTCTTCTTTTAAGTTTCACTAGCACAGATTACAGGGAGCTCTGCTGGCTTAGTGGTAAGAAACCACACTGCAACCCCAAAAGCATGTGGTTCAAATCCACCAGCTACTTGGTGGGAGAAGAATGGGTAATTTCCTCCCATTTCACTAACTGTCTCTGAAATCCCACTGAGGGGTCAGCGATGGGTCCATTCCTACTCGGATGTACACAACTACAACAACAACATCATTTATGATATTCATACCAAAGCAGGCATTTAGGGCCCCAGTTTAAGACAGAGGACGTCTTGAGAGATTTTATTGGCTTTGTGGCATTCTACATGTTGTGGGCATCTAGAAGTGTCTGAGGCAAATCTGATTTAGAGAGACGTTTACACAGTAGTACCCTCCAAAATATAGCCAGAAGTTAAGTTTCTCCCCACAAGAAATAGTTTCCTTTCCTATCAACACAGTACCAGCACTGCATAACTGTATGGCCTTTCCTATTTTATCCATAAGATTCTTAATATTTTATTTCTTACAGTATTAAAAATCTGAACAACTTCAGCTATCTTGATGTCTATGAATAAATCTAAGAAAATATATTACACATAAACTCCCATTTGTTGCACTTGAGCTAATAGTAGCTCATAGTGACTCTGTAGGATAGAGTAGCTCTTATGTATCATTGAGTCAGAACTGATTCCTAGCTGACCCTCCAGCGGGTTTTCAGAGGCTATAAATCACATGCGAGGAGACTTCCCATATTTCTTCTGTGGAGCAGGTGATGGATTCAAACTGTATGGCTTTGGGTCTATAGCATAATTCCTTGCCCTGGACCACCAGAGCTCCCTTATAGGACAGAGTAGAATTATTCTATTACATTTCCAAGATGGCATCTTTACTGCTACATCCTTTTTCTGGAGAAAAGTCAATGAATTTAAACTGCTGACTATTAGGTTAGAGGCTGACTGCTTAACTACTGAATAATTAGAGCTTGTATAATGTATCCTAGAGAAGGAAGATACTCTCTTTAATATTTTTCTGAACATATTTAAAACTCTGAAGGAATACTTGTGTTATGAATATTTATTGCCACTGTATTAGGGATAGTATAAATGATGACTAGGAAACAGAAATTTGTTTCTTACAGTTTAGGAGGATATCATCCAAATCCAGGGTTCTAGCTCTAGGAAAAAGCATTCTTTCTCTGTTAATTCTGGAAAAAGGAATCTGGTAGTTTTGGAGGGTGATATCATTTCTCTTCTTTTGTCTGAGAGGCAAAGTAACTGTATTAAATAATTTACAAACTCTTTCAGAATGAAAGTGTTTTCCTTTTGTGTAAGATTATAGTAATCCCTACGTGATTGAGAGCAGGAGTGGCATCCACTTCCTAAACACCATGCCTCTGGAAATTCTATGAACTTTGATAGATGTCAGTAGTTATAGAAAGGCTTCAGGCCTTTTGTTTATAGGGTCACTGTGAGTAATGTTTGACAATAAGGCAATCAACAACAACAACAACAGCAACAACTAGTTAAGCAGGAATACAATGTTCAAAAAAGTAAAAGATAAAGTAATTCACTTTTAATGGCAAAATTAGGTAAATCATATGCAATATAAATAAGCTTTAATAAGTTGGAAACCAATCTTGTATTACCCAGCTAGAAACCCTGCTGCCCATATGTTCATAAAAAACACTGTGGTTGTTTTATTGTTCTCCATGGCAGTGCCAATCATCGTTAGCACTAATTAATGAAATTCCAGGGCACAGTTTGCCAGGAGGTTCATGCAATGGGTGAAGCAAACTACAGTGGCAAAGTTTCCATCATTTATATTGCCGTGACAATATTGGCTCAAGTTTCAGAAACAGTAATTCCAGCTCGCGGTTCCTGTGAGAACAAATGTAGATTGATTTATGTTCCGAGCCTCTCTAGCATATTGTCAACACTGAGATGGCTGCCAGAGCTCATCATACAAAGTGCTGACATTTTCTGGGAATCTGCTTGCTTTTATACATATTCTCTCTAGTAGCTTACATTTGCCCACGTTGGTTTATTTATTTATTTTTATTCTATCTTAAGGCCTAAGGTAATGAATTATTGATATTAAAATTTATTGTAACACTATTAAACTTGTTAGTGCCAATAGAAAATCTTTTAGGGTCGAGTCATGCTCAGGAAAGAGCATAAACTTCTTTAACCCATGTTGCTGTTGTGATTTAAAAGCTTGATAAATTTTAATTAGATTCATATCTCCCTTTTAGTGCTTCCTCCCTATTATTTTCTGGCTTTATTGCTCACCTAATTTATTAATTTATAAAAAGGCAGAAGGTTAACTGAAGAGAGGAAGACCTTCAATGTTATAGATTGACACAGTGGATTTTATTCTTGTTGTTAGGTGCTGTCAAGTTGAGTATGATGCATAGAAACCCTATCAACAACAGATCTGAACCCAGCCTATCCTGTGCCATCCTCACAATTTCTGACGCATTGGAGCCACTGCTACCATCATTGTATCAATCCACTTGGTTGAAAGTCTTACTCTCCTTCGCTGTCTGTCTGCCTTTTCAAGCATAATGTCCCTCTTCAAGGAATAGCCTTTCTTAGGAACATACCCAAAGTATGTGAAACAAAGCATCTTCATCTTTGCCTCCAAGGAGCACTTTAGTCTGAATCATCTCCAAGACATACCTGATTGTTCTTTTGGCAGTCCATGGGATGTTCAGTACTCTTATCCAGCATTACAGTTCAAAGGCCATCAATTCTTCTTCTGTCGCCCTTATTCATTGTCCAGCTGCCAGATGTATAGCAATTGACTGAAGAGACCAAGACTCGAATCAGGCATACTTTAGTCCTCAAACTAACATCAGTGTTCCTCAATAATTTGGAGAGGTCCCTAACTGCAACATTCCAGATGCAATATATCTCCTGATCTCCTGACTGCTGGTATCAAGTGTAATGATTGTGGATCCAAGTAAGAAAAAATTGTTGACAGTTTCAATTTTTTCTTCTAGATGTTACCTATCAGTTCAATGGTGAGAATTTTTGTTTTCTTAACTTTGAGATGAAATCCATTTTGAAGGCTACAGTTTTTAACCTTCTATTAGTAAGTGCTTCAAGTCCTCCTCACTTTCAAAAGTCCTCCTCACTAATGGACTCAATTTGAATAGGTTCAAAGTAGTAATGCTGTCACATAATAGGTCAAAGCTCCCATCTGTTGTTCATATGGTTGCTATGAGTTTTAATCTACTCAATGATGCCTCACAACGACTTTTATTATTTAGGAGCCTTGGTGGTGTAGACAGAACTCTAAGGACAACTGGATTGTAAATCAGAAGGTAAGTAAGCATTTGTCACCTCTAGTCACTTCTCTAGAAAAAGACGAACAATCTCCTCCTGTAAAAGTTTACAACCTTGGTGGCCTAATAGAGGGCCACTATGTATTGAAGTGACTCAAAGGCAATGAGTTAGATTGTTTTTTCATTGGTCACATAGTGTATTGGGCTGCCAAGTTGAAAGGAGATGTTTTGAATCCATCAATTTGGTTCATGGAGGAAGGACAGGAATTTCCTCCTGTAAAGGTTGACAGTCTTGGAAATTTAATAGAGGGTTACAAGGAGTTGGAAATGGCTGACAGCAGTGGCTTTACTCTGACTGGTGAGCCTCTCTGCTTAGCTTCATTTACCCCACTCTAACCAAGATTGTCATTGTTGCAATGTCTAGATCATTGAAATCTCATGATTGTTTTCTCAGTTTTAGATATAAAATTTTTTTTAAATCTACCCCTGGAGAAGGAAAAGAGCTAAATATTCTCTTTGATTAATAAAGTAAAGCAAGTTACATCAATAAAAAACTGTAACATTTTTATATGGATTTGTCCAGATAAATTCATTATTTTCTAAAAAAAAATACCTCTGTGAAATCAAAGATTATCATGTTGCAGAGTCTGGGCACTACTCTTTTTCTCTTGGAAATATTATAGATTTCAGCTCTTCAAACAAATAATTGAGATATACCATGATTTGACTCTATCACTTTTGTTTCCCATGTTTCTGAAGGGAAAAGCATTGCTCTCCCAGGTTTTCCTTAAAAATTAAGGTATAAAAGGTGTATAAAGAGTAAAAGGAACTTATAAGAAGGTATAATAAAGTATAATATAACAAAAATCAAATACATTGACACTTAATTGATTCCTGGGACTTTCCATTATATTTCTGACATCGTAAATCATTGACCTGTGAGTAGCTAGTGGATTAGAACCACTGACCTTTCAGTTAGTCTCCCAATACATAATGTACTAGACCACCAGGGGTCCTTAATGTACAACATAATAAACAACCAAAAAAACCTAAACCCATTGCCTTGAAAGGCATTCTGATTCAGGACTCCATCCATCAGATTTCTGAGAATGTGAATCTTAACTAGAGAAGACTGTCCATCTGCCCATCCATCCTGTTGGTGGACATTTCAGTTTGCATTACAACACACTATGCATTACATCAATATTGTTGTTGTTGTTATGTCCTGTTAAGTTGCCTGCAACTCATAGCGACCATAAGCACAGACTGCTCTGAAATCTGCTCCATCCTGAGCCAACCCTACTGTTTCTGACACATCTACCCCCATTACCCGAGTCACTGAGTCAATCCATCTCATTATGGGTCTTCCCCTCCTGCACTGTTCCCTCCACTCTTCCAAACAAAATGTCTCTCTCCAAGGACTCCTTCCAACATGCCCAAAGTATGTCAGATGGAGCTTTAGAATCCTTGCCTACAAGGAGCAGCCTGGTTTCACTCTCCAGGGCAAAACTGGTTTTTTCTTCTGGAAGTCCATGGTATACATAATATTCTCCAGCACCACAGCTCAAAGGCATCAATTCTCCCCCTTTCATCCTTAGTTTGTCCAGCTTTCTGATGTATAACACGTAATTGCTAAGACCATTATGGCCTGCATCAGGTGTACCTTAGTCTCCACACTGATAGCATTGCTTTTCTGGACTCTGGAGATGTCCCTGATAGCAGACGTTCCTAGTGCAATTCGTCTTCTGATTTCCTGGTTGCTGGTATCAAGAGTGTTGATTGTGGAGTCAAGCAAACTAAAGCTATTAATAATCTCAATCTCTTCTCCGTCCATCATGATGCTGCCAATTAGCCCAGTAGTGAGAATCTTTGTTTTCTTGATGATGAGCTTCAATCCATATTGAAGGCTGCAGCCCTTGACCTTCAGCAGCAAGTGCTTCAGGTCCTCCTCAGTTTCAGCAAGCAGGATTGTGTTATTTGCATAACACAGATTATAGAGCTCCATAATATAGTTGTTGTTATGCACTGTAGAGTTAGAACTTACCCATAGCTGACGCTCTGGCAGATTTTCAGAGGCAGTTAGTCATACAGCAGGAGATTGCCCATCCTTCTCCCATGGAGTAGCTAGTGGTCTCGAACCGTGAGCCTTCAGTATTGCAGTGCAGCTTCTTGCCACTAGGCCACCAGATAAAATATAGCTACCTTTCAACATATGGTCAATACCTATTGCAATTTATAGCTTCAGTTGAGTCAATTCTAATTCAGGGTAACTCCCTGTGTGTCAGAGTAGAACAGTGCTCCACAGGGAGCAGCTCATGTGAATCCCTGGGAGAAAGAGGGCAATCTCCTATGTAATTAATAGTCTCTGGAAACCTGCTTGGAAGATCAATTATGAGTTGGCCCTGACTCAGTGGCAATGAGTTGGTTTCTTTGATTTTATTTTCTTTTTAAAATTTACATTTCTGGAGTAAATTGTCAAGCCTTTCTCCTGAGGCACACCTAAGTGAACTTGAACCTTGATCTTTTGATTAGTGACAGGAAATCTTAAGTTATTGTCAAATAGTGACTTCTATTCTGAAAATAATGGACTAGTTATTTGAAAGAGAAAGTGAAACCACTTATTTCGTGTCATTTTAGAATTGAATTTTCTTTAAAACTCTGATATTTCCTCTTAACAAAAGGGTAGAAAATGGCTATTTAACCATTTTTGTTATTAGGTTTTGCTAAATATTTCTTGTTACGTTATTAACAATAGGGTAGATGATTAGTCACGTTTATAAATTTTTTTAAGAATTATTGAAAGAGTGTGGAAGAATCATAATTTTTTTTTCATTAGTTTGTCAGTGATGACTTTTCTCATTCCTGTTAGGTTTGTTTTATTGTTAAGTCTCTGGAGTGGAACCATAGTCTGTGAAATTTTGCTTTGGATCTTCACTTTGCTGGCAGCCAGCAACATTAAACTTTTACAGTCCGCTCCAAAGAAGAGGTAAGAATAGAGGGAAAAGCGTAGTGTTGCATTATTGGGTCTTTGTTGAGGTGATTTGAGCATCTCTCTGGGGTTCTGCCAAAGACAGAGATGTATGGACAACAGGGGAGAAGGGTGAAAGAGGGCAGAACAGGGCCTTATTTACTGCAGTTCTAACTTCCTCCAGCCCTGGGTGCAGAGCTCCTGCTTTTTCACATTAAGTCTCCAGCAGATTCAAATCCTGGCTTCCTCTGCTCATCGCCATTTCAGGTGACAATATTAATGCTGAACCTTTAAGTCATATTTTTATAGCTTCTAAAAATCCATCCCTCTAGTTTATCTCATTATTTACTAGGGCAGCCCTGTAAAGAAAGCGCTCTATGTTTGTTATCCTTTTCCCTCCCACAGTTAGGAAACTGAGACTCAAAGAGATGAAAGGTCTTTCCAAAGAATACATCTTCTTAACGTATTTTGAATCCTCACAGTCCCACTGCACAGCTAAAATCTAGAGAATTTCTAATTTTATTAATGACTCCAAAGCAAATATTAGTTACATCCACACATTCAGAGAAAAAGAAGGCATGTGAAACAGTCCATAATGTCCTTGAAGTCCTAATAAAGTATTCATTAAAATGGGATTTAGAAGGACTGTCTAAGCCAGCACAGACTCTCCTCCACCATTCTTCATATGATTAGTTTTGAATTACTTTAGTCTGTGGTTTCAGAAATAACTTTTTTTTTCCATGTAGATATTGCTTCAGCTTAGCTCTTACAGCACCCCAGGCTAAGAGACTCTTTAAATCCATTAGCTTGTCAAATGAGATGCTATTAGAATTTAAGTCTGGCAGGAGCCTGGATGAAGATACTATAGGCTGTGGCAGGTGACTGGTAAACACTCACTGAATGATTCAAAGTACGGATAGTTATTATCTGCTATCATTTTGTAGCAAGAACAAAAGCTTTCCTGACATTATAAAAGCTACAAATACTGTAGGGTTGTTCATACACTTTTTTATTTTAACGTTGTGGGTCTGATCAGTAACAGCACTCATTCTAAATTGTTGTGGAATTCTTGGAATAAATAGAGGCCTGTGTTGATAGTAAAACCAGGCATGCAATTTCCTTTGTTGTTAGATCAGAAATATTGATGGATTATTTAAAATATATGTAATAGAAGAAAGAATAAGATTACTACCTAAATCTTATCTCCATTCTCCATTTTGCAAAAATGGTATAGTTGATCTTCGTTTTCCTCAGCCACCGGATCTGCAGAACTGTAGATGGCAATCCAACCACAAAAATGATCAGGGTAGTTCAATTTAGCTATGGATTTTACTTTTTCATCGTGGCACAAGATTATGTAGCTCTAGGAGGAAAGCATATAAGGAAAAAGAATCAGAAAAACAAAAGCAAATATCAAGTAAGTAGAAAACAAGGTAATTTTTTTTTGGCAGCTTTCGCTTTATAAATTCTACTACATGTATATTTACAAAATGTATATTTACAAAATGCAATTTTAGGCTCAAGAGTTAATCAAGAAACACTGTGAAGATATTTCACGCTTTGGATTGTTGAAGATATAAGATAGCATATAGGAGAATAGGTCACAGGATATAGGTTTAATTACAATGAAATGATAAATGAATAAAGTCAAATTTTAGCTTATTTGCAGCTAACATCTAGTTAGATGTTCAGTTCCCAAGGAAACCTATGTCTAAAAAGAGTAACAAGAAAAATTATGGAATAAAAGAAACTGCATTTGGGAAAGATTTTGAAAAGATAACAGCAGTCTCCTCAGTTAAGGAAAAGCATTTCTAATTTTGAAAGAATCATTCAAGATGAAAGTAGATTTCTTGAGAGAATAATAAACTCTCCATAATGATAGTAACATAAGCAGTTCATATACAGATAATAAAAATACTTGTTTGATTGAAAAGTGTTTAAGAATCTAATTTTTTAGAATACATTTGGAATGACATATTTAGACATGTTTTTATTTTGAAGTGAGTTTCATTATGATTTAAGAGATCAAAGACTGGCAAGGAAACACAGCTTGGTCATGTCTATGTATCAATTTGATTCCAAATGTTGTGTCCTGTTATCAAATTTGCTGTTGATTTATACATGCATGTTTGGGCTGAGCCAATAAGAAATAGACCATCTGGAGGGCAGCCCTTTGATGTATGCATGTAAGTACAAAACATTCACTATCTGGTATAGTTTAACTAGACAACTCCGCATATTAGAGTGTGGGGTTAAGTTTTGTTAAACCAAAGAGTCTTTTGAAAACAGAGTATTTTCCAAATTTTAGGCCACTCCGAGTTAACAAGGGAGATTTAGTGGCCTAATCATAGGGAAATGTGTAGCCAATCCAAAGGACTCAGCCTGAATCCATCTGCTGCTCCTCGGGAGAAAGCAGTCTCTGCCCATGTGATTTACTACCTCTGAAAACCTGGGAGGGTCAGCTTTGATGGATTCTGACTTGATGCCACACAATAACAGAGATTCACATATTATGGATGCAATTTGTGATGGTAGTAATTTATTTAAATAACGGTTTCTAAAAAGAGCAGAAGATTATCACCATAACTTCTCCCCCGGCGGGATGCAAAAACGTACAAAACTGGAAAACAAGAGAAAAGAGAAATCCAGTACTATCCTAACAGAATTGGAGGCAGTGATAGTTTTACAATTCTGGCCTTCCATGCAAGATAGCCAGCTTCTGTGTACAAACAATGTACTTCAAATGCAATCACCACCTGTGTATTGATGGAAGACTGTATGCTGCTACCTTATTGAAAAGGATTCAGTGGACATTCCAGCTATAAGGAGGAAGAAAAGCCTGACAATAGATTTCTGAAAATCTGCCAATAAATACTCTATCATCTCTTATATAAGTACAGTCTCAGGCTGTGTTCTATTAAATGTTTTGTTTTGGGTTCAAAAGTCAACTCAACAAATCTAACACTACAAACGTCATGGTAGGGACAAACCTTTGTCCAGAGTGGCCAGCTCCTGCACAGGTAGGCTGCGACATTTATTTTAAGATTGCATAGTGTCTTCTTTGTTGATATGAACTCTTTTAGAAATATTATTTGGAAGGTCATGGACTTGGAGTGAAACTTGCATAGTTTTAAATCCTGGCTCCACTCTGTTAGCCGGGAGATTTTTGGCAGGTTAAGGAAACAATTTGATCTTAGTTTGTTTCTGTGTTGTGAATACTATCTACTGCTGATTTGAGAATGAGTGTCAATATAAATGTACAGTAGGCTTTTCCCAACATTGTGATATTTGGATAAGTCTTTGTTGGGAGGAGCTTTGCCTTATAGGATCCCTGGTCTTTATACAGTAGATGCCGGTGGAACTAGCTCTCTTCCTCAGATTGTGACAACCAAAATATGTCTCCAGACCTTGCTAAATGTTTTCTACGGGGACAAAATTACCCTTGATTGAGAACTACTGATATAAAATAACCTGCTAACAAACCAGGGTTGTTAAGCCAATTCCAGTTCATCAGGTTGTGGAGGCTATAATTAGAGGAGACCAACATTCTCCCATGGAATAGCTAGCTAACGGGCTCAAACCGCAGACCTAACACACTGCGTACTTTGTAGATGTACGATAAATGTTGATTTTAGTGCTATTAGATTTTTCATTTTGAAACTTGTCTTAATTTCCATATTCATCTTTCATAAGCATCTTTCTTTAAAAAAATCACCTTGTTGTTGTTGTGTCCCATATAGTCAGAACTGACCTGTAGCTGATCCTCAGGCAGGTTTTCAGAAGCATTTCATCACATAGGAGGAGATTACCCATCGTTTTCCGGGAAAGCAGCCGGTGCCCTTGAACTGCATGCCTTTGGGATTGCAGCACAGCTCCTTACCACTAGGCCACTAGAGCTCCCATAAACTTCTTAAAAAAAATACCACACTAGGTGTTAGAAAATTATTGTTATACTGTTATATTTTAAAGTCCCTTTCAGATTGACTTGTTACTGATGACTCTGCATCTCTGGCTACTCATGACCATATTTTTCCTTATGTGCTTTAAAATTCTAACACTTTACTTAAAAAGTATTATATTTAATTAATATATACTGTGTTTTATACAATCATTCACTTTTGATGGGATTATTGACTGAGGGGACTATTTTTTTTTTATTTGTAGAAATTTCCTTATGGATAGTTTCATGGTTGCCTATCTTGAAGACTTAGATGCTTACTGATTATGGACATGTTCTTATAGGTTTTCACGTTTCCCATTTCTAAGCAGTTAGCTGTTGTTATTGTTCGGTGCAGTCACGTCAGATATGACCCATAGAGACTTTACGAACAACAAATGCAAACTCTTTCCTATCTTGTGACATCCTCACACATCTGCAAGTGAGTGGCTGGAAGGATCATTACCTGAATCAGGCACCCCTTAGTCTTTAAAGAACAAGTCTTAATTAGTACTTTTAGGATGGTGTTATTTTTTGAAGTAGATTTTTTTTAACTTGGTGGCGGCTCAGAATAGATGATTCTTTCTTATGTCATAATCCCAAGTTATTATCTGGAGCTTTGCCAAAGGATTTTCTTTGCATGTCTCTGGTTTTCTTCAGTGAACCTTGGTGTAAATAGTTAATAGGCTTGATAGCTGACTGAATGGTTAGTATTTCAAGTTCATTTAGAATTACCTCAAAAGAAGGTCTGACAATCACCTTGTGAAAATTGAGCCACTGAAAAGCCCATGGAGTACAGTTTAACTCGAACATACTCTATCATTTTCAATTGGTACAAACTAAATAGTATTTTCTCCCTCTTTAGTTCAGTGTCTTACTCAAATGCTAATATTTGACATCGCAATGGTTCCATTACCTACCCAATCCACTCACTTCCCCATTTTGTGGAGGAGTGTCTGATTTTAATATCCTATCTCTACAACTGTTGTGCTAACAGAGTAAAGGAACACCACATGGTTTAAAATTAAGAAAAGTGTGAATAAGGATTGGATCTTTCTCCATATTTATTCAATCTATATGCTGAGCAAATCATTTGGGAAGCTGTTCTCTGTGACGAAGAATCTGGCATCAGGATCATAGGACGATTCATCAACAGCCTATGTTATGCAGATGACACAATTTTGCTTGCTGAAGATGAGGAGGTCTTGAAGCATTTGCTTAAATCTGGATGCAGTATTCAATTTAGATTGCATCTTACAATCAAGAAAACAAAAACTATCACCATTAGATTGGTTGGAAACATTGTGATAGATGGAGAAAAGATGGAAATTATCAATAGCTTCATTTTACGTGTATCAACAATCAATACCCTTCATGTCAGCAGTCAGGAGATGAAAAGACATACTTCACTGGGCAAGGCTACTGTCAGGGCTATCTCCAAATTACTGAAGAGAAATGATGGTCGTTTTACAACTAAGGAGTGCCTGATTCAGGCTGTGGACTTTTGAGTCACTTGATACGTATCTGGCAGCTGAACAATGACTAATGATGACAGAAGAATAATTGATGATTTTGATGTGTGGGGTTGGAGAAGAGTACTAAATGTCCCATGGACTGAAAAAAAGAGCAAGCAGATATGATTTGGAGGAAGAACAACCAGAGTGTCCTTGCAAGTAAAGATGACAAAGTTTGGTCTCACATACTTTGGTCATATTGTTAGGAGAGGTTATTCCTTGGAGAGGGTCATCATGCTTGGAAAGGTGGAGGATCAGCAAAAGAGAAGAAGACCCTCAGCCAGGTGAAATGACAAAGTGATTGCAGCCATATAGATTTTGGTAATTCAGAAATTATAAGTGTTGCACAAGATAGAACAAGGTTCACATGGTGCTATGAGTCGAACTCGACTTGACAGTCCCCAAGAGTAACAACAAGCAACATCTCTACTATGCATTCTCAATTTCTAGCATCTCTAGATTGAGATCTGCTGCTCTGAACTATTGGTCTATTTCTTTTTAATTAGAAACACAATTTAAAGAAAATCCAGTACTTCCTGGTGTTCCAAGTGAATTTGCCTACCATTTTAACCTGAAGTTCCGGTTTGCCTTTTCTAAAGCTTATTATTTCACTAGGTTAAAAATAGTATCTGCATTGTTGTAAAGACTAAGTGAAATAATGGCTATAAATACTTTATTTGCTAGACACACACTAATGGCTTTGCACACATTACTATTATAAAAGTGCCACTGAACTTCCTGCCAATATTCAGCTATTCAATAATTTATTATAGTTATTATTACGTTATATAAAATATAGTTACATATTATAGTTATAATTGTAGAAGTAACTATAAATTCTCATTTTAGATCCATTCACAATTTAAAACCCTATCAATAATTGGTCAAATGAAAATACAAATATGATTCATAAACTTTCATTCAAATGAAAGGGAAATAAATTTTAAAGAAGAGCTAAAAAGTTTGCAAAATCCTAGCAAGTAATACTAACTCAAATAACATAATGTTATTAAGTCAGAACTAGCTCATAGTCAATGCTAGAGTGGGTTTGTAAAGCCTGTAGACTGTTTAGTAATAGACTCCCATCTTTGTCTTCGGGTTGACAGTACAACTCTATGCACTAAGCTAAAAGAGCTCCCATAAATGTCTGAGTGTCTATACAATTTACAAGTTGTGTTTGTTTTGAGGAACACTGATTGACATTCATTGGGTTTGTGAATTTTAGTTGTGGAAAAGTTTGTCTTCAGAGGAACATTTGGTAATATCTGGAGACATTTTTTATCACCATAACATTCACATGGGTGCTATTGGCACCTATTGGTTTAATTCCAGAAAGGACTGCCAAACATTTTATAATGCACAGGACAACTTTCAACAAAACATTTCCTGCTTCAAAATTTCAGTGGTGTTGAGACTCAGAACATTTGGACTAGGTTATTAAGCCTTTACACATTTCAAATTCAATTTATTGCAAGCTGTTTGTGCAACTTGTATTATTCATTGGATTGGTGGGTAGTAAGTTGACATCTAATGGTTAGTAAGTTGGCAGCTAAGACCATAAGTCCATGGTAGAACCTTGAAGTTAACCCATGGTTTCTTTGACAGGGCATAGTGAAGAGCAATTACCAAATTTACAGACCTATGTGGCAAAAAAGAAAAGTATTAGCAAAACAATGTACCAGCATCAGTAGTGGAACTGAAAAAATGTAGGAATCTGTACACCTTAACACAGCAACACATCAGAAAAATCGGTGGGATTTGGGTTAGGTTTTCAGAGAGAATTTGAATTTAGATCCTGGGATAGATAGACTCTAACATTTTGTATTGCTGAAATTGCAGGATTTGTTAGAAAAATAAAATTGAGCTCCTAAAAATCTACTTCTTTGCCTGCCACCCTCCAAAAGCTCTTTGAAAAAATCCTTTCCAATGCATTTTAGTGTTCTCCTTCTGAGTATGTCTCTTGTAAGATACTGGAACCGCTTTGAGGATAAGTACCTTACATATTTATTTTTTATATCCACAGTATGAAGCATGAAACTCAATAAATAGTTCCATGTTTCATGTGCACAGAATCCCTCAACACATATTTAAATTGAAGAATGAATGAGTAGCACCTGTCCCTGAGTTTACTAGTGTTTCTAGTGATATTTAAGGATATACTTTCTAACTGAACTAGTTTTGGGGAAATACAGAGAGTTGCTTCAGAGTGGAAGATAAAATTTAGGAACAAAAATAAATCCCTCAGCCTCAAATGACATGACAGAGTTGTACAAGGTTAGAAAACAACATCAGCAAACTAAGAAATCCTAGCATACAGCAATCCAAAATGAAATTTGAAAAAAGACTGAAGTATTTCTGTGTCTTAGAATCAGACAAATATTCCTACTGTCTGCAAATAGCAATGGCAGCCTGAAAGCCAAAAACACACTTTGCTGCGTATGTGCCTGATGGTGTCTTAGGTTTATGTAAATCAGCGGGGCTTTCTCAGGCAGAATTATCACGTCATCCAGTAAATCATACTTTCTGTAAAATAGACATATTCAAATAAAAGCATTGAATCTCTATTATCACTGCTTGCATGCTCAATTCAGGAAAAGCTGTTACATCAACTCAGATAAAGAGCAACATACAACATAGATGAAAATGTATTTTTATACATTTTGGCAATGTTCAAAATTTACCTGTAGTTTCTAAAAATCTTGATTTTGTGCACTTTCTTGAATGACTACTATTTAAATTAGAATACTGACATAAGTTCTACTTAAAATAATCATCTGCTTCCTACTTTACACGAACAAGATCTGAGTTTGATTCTTACCAATGCATGGCCTCCACCCATCACTCAGTGGAGGCTTATGAATTGTGAAGTTCCACAAGCTTCAGTGAATGAAACATAGGACTGAGATATGGACTAGGAAGAAAGTCCTGACAATCTACATCTAAGAATCAGCTGTTGAAAACCCTATGGATCACAATGTATATGTGATCACATTGTATATGGTATCAGCATGAATTAAGAGCTGACTCAATGACAACACAAGATGACAGCGAACATTTGAAAAGTGAAATTATTTGCTTAAAATTCCATGTTTAGCAAAGTGGTAGGAAAAGTGATCTAAAGTAAGGTCTTTCAGGACCTGTGTCTTGTCCTCACCACCTTATGATCAATCTTTGTCCTTTGACCAACTCCTTCCTGTGTCAATTCTTCATTCTCAATTTTTAATTGTTCATTGTAAAATGCATTGGAACAGAAAAGTTTGTGCTTTGAGTTATAATTATTCTGCAATTTCATCACAACAATATGTAACAGTGTTCTAAGCACCACATCTGGCAGTATTTTAAATTGCTTCATATACATGTGAGTGTTGGACAATGAATGATGAAAAATGAAGGAGAATAGATGCTTTTGAACTGTGGTGTGGGTGAAAAGTATTGAATGGACCCCTAAAACAAATGTGGAGTTTATCTTTCAATATAACTTTCCCAGCCACAGAATGTGACTCTGGCCTTTCTACCAGAGAATGCTGCCGAGGAAGCATCACTAAAGTGTTTATTCCCACCACCACCGTATTGAAGTCAGTCTCCTAAAGAGCATGAACAGCTGTGGAAACTTGGAGGGTTGAGCTTTGAAACGGCAGATGAAAGTCTGAGGAGTCATTCTGAGCAATGGGGAATGCTCACGGACTGTGTAGTAACGAGAGATCCAAATACCAAGCACTCCAGAAACTTTGGCTTTGTCACATCCTCAACTGTGGAAGAGGTGGGTGCAACCATGAATGCCAGGTTCCACAAGGTGGGTGGTGGAACCCAAGAGGGCTGTCTCAAGAAAAGATTCTCAAAGACCAGGTGCCCACTTAACTGTGAAAAAGATATTTGTTGGTGGAATCAAATAAAAAAAAAACAACATCATTTGTTGGTGGAATCAAAGGTGGAAAACATCATTTATGAGATTATTTTGAACAGTACTTGTTATACATCAGAGAGCTGGACAATGACTAGGGAGGAAAGAAGGAAAATTGATGCCTTTGAGCTGTGGTGCTGGAGAAGAGTATTGAATGTACCATGGACTGCCAAGAAAACAAACAGATTCATCCTAGAGAGGGTTAAACCAGGCGGCTCCTTGGAGGCAAAGATTCTGGGGCTTCATCTGACATACTTTGGACATGTTGCAAGGAGAGACAGTTCTTTGGAGAGGGACATCATGCTGGGTAGAGTAGAGGGACAGTGCAGGAGGGGAAGACCCTCTATGAGGTGGATTGATTGATTCAGTGACTCGGGTACTCGGGATGGGTGTGTCAGAGGCAGTGAGATTGGCACAGGATAGAGCAGGGTTTAGGGCTGTTGTACATAGGGTCGCTATGAGTTGCAAACGACTCGATGGCACACAACAGCAACAACAACAACAACAACGTGAAAATTGAAGTGATTGAAATCATGACTGAATGAGGCAGTGGCAAGAAGAGGAGCTTTGATTTTGTAATTTTTGACGACCATGATTCTGCAGATAAAATCATTATTCAGAAATATCACACTATGAATGATCACAACTGTGAAGTGAGCAAAACCCTGCCAAAGAAAGAGATGGCCAGAGCCTCTTCCAGCTAGAGACGTCGAAGTGGTTCTCGAAACTTTGGTGGTGACCATAGAAGTGGTTTTGTTGGGAACGACAACTTAGGTCATGGAGGAAACTTCAGTGGACAAAGTGGCTTTGGTGGCACCCGTGGTGTTGGAGGATATGGAGGCAGTGGAGATGGTTATAATGAATTTGGCAATGATGGAAGCAACTTTGGAGGTGGTGGAAGCTACAATGATTTGGCAATTACAACAATAAAGCTTCAAATTTTGGACCAAGGAAGGGAGAAAACTTTGGAGGCAGAAGCTCTGGTCCTTATTGTGGTGGTGGTGAATATTTTGCCAAACCATGAACCAGGGTGTCTATGGTTGATCAAGGTGCAGCAGCAGTAACTATGGTAGTGGCAGACAGTTTTAATAACTGCCGGGAAACAAAGCTTAGCCAGAGAGAAGAGCCAGGGAAGTAACAAGGTTACAACAGATTTGTGAACTCACCCAAGCACAGCAGTGCAGGGCCTAGTGCTACAAAGAAGAATGTTTTAAAAAATACTCATGTACATACATGTACAATAAAATTCAAGGATTGTATTTGTGACTAATTGTTTAACATGTTAGTTTCTGTTCTGTGAAAGTTTAAAGCATTCAGAAAACAAGGGCTTTAATGTAGTTTTTTTTTCACTCTTGCAGCTGATTGCTAAATGTAATAGTCTGATCATGACACTGAATAAATGTCTTTTAAAAAATAATTTGACTCTGCCATATGGATGGATGGGAATATGCAAATATTGTGTCAACCTATCCATAAGGGGATTGGCTATCTCACTGCTCTCCAAAAGGATCAGCCAGTCTCACCAATCTACAAAGGGATTAGGTAGTCCTGTCAATAAATTGAGCCATGCCAGCTAGCCACAGATTACACCTCACCACAAGCAAAGAAGAGAGAAAGAAGAAGCAAGAGAATGTAGGATGCCCTTCAGGGCCAGACATTCTTACTTCAGCTACATCTATAGAAATAACAGCCATATTGGAAGCAGGGGAGCAGAGAAACCTGACATGAAATTGAAGCTGGCTGTTACCCCACCATAGATAGATCCCAGGGTAAGCTAAGGGTCTTTTCCCAAGTTTCTTGGACAACTGAAGGCAGTGGTGGAGTGAGAAAGAGCCTTTGCCCATGTTTTTTGACAACACTAAAACTGGGAGGCATAAGGCTGAGGTGCCTGCATGCACATTTTAGAAGCTATCCAGACTGTATTCTTCTATTAACACGGATTATAACCTTTTGACTTTCCCAATATGGTTCTGTGTGATCTGTGAGCTCTCTCTCACGTTGGATTTTGGATTTTGCCAAGCATAATATTGGCGTTGAGATGAGTAAAAAGAGGTAGAGGAGTGTGGGGGAAATGTCTGACCTCATGAGAATTGATTTTGTGTTATTGATGGAGACAGTTCCCCTTTGTGAAGTTAGTAAAGGTTAGATATGGCTGTCTCTTCCTGGCCCATGCTCTTTTTTACAACATACAAAAAGTGTCTTAGGATATGTCTAGCTAAAGGGCTCCTTAGAGGCAAGGATTCCACCTTTATTGGTTAAGTTGTCTGGAAGGACTAGTCCTTAGAAAAGAACATCTTGCTCAGAAAATTAAATGGTCAGTGAAGGAGAGAAAGACCATCAACAAGATGGATTGACACAGTGGCTGCTGCGATGAACTTAATCACAGTAGAGATTGTGATGATGATGAAGGACAGGACAAAGTTGTATAATATGCTTCTAAGAGTTGGAGTTGACTTGATGACACAAATTCTTTTCCCTGGGCCAATAAGCAACATCGTGATGGATGGAGAAAGAATGAAATTGTCAATAATTTAATCTTGCTTGAATCCACAATCAGCATCCTTGACATCAGCAGTTAAGAAACCAAAGATATTTTACATTTGGTATATCTGTTGTCAAGGACATCTCCAAGGTGTTAAAGAGAAGGATGCCAGTTTAATAATTAACATGCATCTGATTTAAATCATCCTATTTTCAATTATTTTTCATGCATCTAGAAGTTGGACAATGAATAATGATGACAGAAAGATCAAACTCTTCTAGTTGTAGTATTGATGAGGAGTATGGAATATTCCATGAGCTGCAAAAAAAAAACCCAAACCCCAAAAACCCCAAAAACAAAACAAAATTTCAAAAAACCACACATGCTCACATATGTCTAGGAAAAAGTGCAACAAGGATGCTTTTGAAGGAAAGAATGGTGAAGCTTTTAATTGCTTTTTTGAGTCTGTTGTTAGGAGGAACTGGCATTTGGAAATGAACATCATATTTGGAAAGGTGGAGTATCAGGGAAAAAGAGAAAGACCTTTTGTGAGAAAAATTGACACTGTGATTTTAATAATAGGGTCAGGTATATTAGAGATGATTAAGGATGCTCGGGACAGGACAAGGACCAGCTCCATTGCTCATAGGCTCACTTGGAGTCACAGATGACTTGGCAGTACCACCTAAGACCAAGAACAGTAATAATAAACACACTAGAAATATTTTGTGGAAGAAAATGGTGTCTAATAAAGTTTATTCCTTTAATTAATTTGTTAAAGCTTCTCATTTAGTAATCCACCAAAACTTTACTTTTGGACATTCTTTAATTTTAAATTTCAAGCAAGGCATGGGTATATTCTTTTTTATTATGGATATATTCTTGTAAAGGATTGAAACACTAAAGAAAAAGCAAGGCTTTCCATCACTTTTAATCTCAGATGTATCCATCTGAGCTAGTTATTTATCCAGATTCTTTAGGAACACATTCACCTTCTATTACTCTGTGATGTTGCAGCTGGGGCTGTGCCTCTGCCAATGACATTTCCCAAAAGTGCTTTACCAGATGACTTTTTGGAAGGATTTATCAATGAGAGGTGGGGAGAGGTGAAAAGGGACTAGCTCTGTTTCCCCTCATTCTTGCCTGTATTAGTACCACAGAGGCCATTTGTCACATACTCTCTTGGCAACCTAAGAACCAGCCTCAGAGATCCCTCATAAATACTTCTTCAGTGAATGCCAGAGAACAACTGCTGCGGCTCCTCTATCTTTCTCACTCTTAAACACACTGACATTGAGTCAGAACCAACACATAGTTGATCCTCCTTTGGGTTTCCCAGATGATAAATGGCACACGTGGAGATTGCCCATCCTTCTTCTGGATATTTACTGGTAGATTTGAACTTCCAGAGAGGTATGGCCATTGAATTCAGGTTGCAATTTTTGAGGACTTTGGGTTAATAGCACAATTTTCAACTATCTAGTTCATCAGCGCTCCCTTTCTATATCTAGTTTCAGGTAACATCTATTCTAATGTTTTGCTTCCCTAGACCGGAGATAAAAACCCTTTCCGAAAGTTGTTACCTCTATTTACTCTCAATGCCCTTTTGTATTCGTTCAGCTTTCTAGTTATGGTGTTAATTCTTTTTTTGAAATCTAATATATTGGCTTTCTAGCCTTGCTGAGTTATGACAAACACACCATCACATTCCCTTTGATCTACCTCGCTTCAGATATCATTCTATTTTATCCTCAACTAAACATTTTATTTTTGTCAAATATCATTTATATATAAAAGAATGTGAAAAGTGATGAAATGATATAAGATGAGAGTGGCAAGTATGAACTCAGCTGTGAATGAGAGGTCAGTATTGTCACTCATGGATGAAAGCTTTAAGAGAATAAACTGAATGGAATTTCCAGGTCAAATTACAGCTTCAACTTCTCTGAGAGTTTTTGCAGGTACTCTTTCTTGGATAATTTATTTGTTACCTAGTGCTGCCTTTAAGAGAAATACCACCAGAGATGGCTGTAAAAATAGAAATTTATTTTCTCACATTTCTGGAGGGTAATAGTGGAAATGAGGGTTTTATTCATGTTGACTCCTTTTGCATTCTTCTCTCTTAGCATCAGATGTCTGCTAGCAATCCTTTGGCATTTCTTCACTTGTAGGCAATCCTTACATGTCATCAAATTTATTCCTATGTTTATATCTCTGTGACTATTCTTTCTTTATGAGACAATGCTTAAAAGTCATTAGATTTAAAACACATTCTGATCTGCTCTGATCTTGTTAAGGAAGCAGAAGAAAACTCGTTTTCCCACATAAAGTCACATTCAAAGTTACAGAGATTTAAACCATGATTTTTGGGGGAGACATACCTCAATCTAAAATAGAAGATAAATGTTCAAGGACAATAGTTAATTTTGGCCTAAGGACCAGAACTTTTGAAAAAGAATCTGCAGTTGAAAGAACTGAAAGAGAAAATCAAGTCATGAGCTTCAATTTTAAGAGCTAGTATGGGCAATATCTTGAATCTTCTGGAAAGCATTCAAAGATGGGAAAAATATACAGAGTCACTGTACCAAAAAAAATTGGTTGATACTAAAATTTCAAAGTAGGATATGAACAAGGACCAATGCTACTGAAGGAAAAAGTTCAAGCCTGCTTTAAATGCTTTGGCAAAAAAAAGGCCCCAGGAAACTATAGAATAGCAATTGACATGATCCTAAAAAAAGATGCAACCCTTGATGTGCTCACCAGTTCATGCTAGAAAACTTGGAGGGCATCTTCTTGGCCAATTGACTGGAAGAGATCCATATTTGTTTTCATTCCTAAAAATGGTGATCCAAGAGAATGTGGAAATTATCAAATAATAGCATGAATATCATGTTCAAACAAAATACTACTGAAAGTCATTAAAAAATGCCCAGAATAATCTGTACACAGGGAACTTTCAGACATTCAAGCTGGATTTAGAAGATACCATGATTCCAGGAATATCATTGCTGATGTCAGATTGATGCTGTCTGAAAGTAGAGAATATCAGAAGAATGTCTGTGTTTTATTGACTATGCGAAAGCATTTGACTGTGTGGATCATAAGAACATGGCTACTATTAAGAAGAATGATGATCCTAGAACATTCAGTTATGCTTATACGAACCTCTACGCAGCAGTTGTCTAAATAAAACAAAAGAACTGTTACATTTACAATCTGGTTGTATCAGGGTTGCATCCTTTCTTCGTACCTATTCAATCTTCTCACTGGACAGATCATTACAGAAGCTGGACTTTATGAAGAAGAACGTGACATCAAGACTGGAGGAGACTCATCAACAGCCTGTTATGCAGATTGCACAGCTTCTTGCTGAAAGTGAAGAGAAAGGATAGAGTGGTGGGACGCAAGGCCAGAGCACCCATGGGAAGTCACAGGCAGGGCCCAATGGGCACAAGGAAAGAACTGTAGTGGTCAGACTTGGTGGGTAAGTGGGTGCTCTGAGAGGTGCCCAGGGGCACTGGTGGCAGTGACCCATACCCAGGAAGGCTTGAGGGATATGGACAGAGGGCAGTGCTCAGCAGTGGGCAGGACACCATGCCCATTGGCAGCGCTCCTTGGTAAAGATCAGTTAGTCCTCTGGTTCTCAGGGAGCAGAAGGCACTATTCAGACTGAAAAAAAAATGGTATCCTGTTTCTAATCTGCTCATTTCTCAAATGTTGTTGTTGTTGATTGCCTTAGAGTCAAGCATGACTCATAGCGACCCTATGAACAAAAGTCCTGAAGCCTTTGTGTAACTATGAACATTTATCAAAGTTCATAGAGTTTCTGGAAGCATGTTGTTTAGGAAGTGGATACCACTTCTGCTTCCAAATTTCTCTAACTATTAATATAGTTAATGAGTTTTATGTGGGTATTCTAACAGATGAGCAGATCCAGTAACAGAGTAGCAACCATCCTGGGAGGAAGAGTTAGTGTTAGAATTTATACAAGTAGGTAAAGGAGTTGGGGGAAAGCCTGACTTTATTAGAATAATTTTGCGTTGTGAAGGGAGACTGTTCCGTCTTGTGTAGTTAATGATGTGAGATAGAATGTGAGGTACAGCTGCCCCCATCAAGTCGGACTTTTTTTTTTTTTACAAAGGTAAAACATAACTTCTTTGAGAGTACAAAGAATGTCCTCAGTTGATCAGGTAGCAAGACATGGAGAAATTTATAGAGTTTCACCAATACATGGTCTATCCAAATCATCTTGGTGATGACAACAAAACGCCAAGCTAGTTTAACATTTGCATACACTTCTGAAGCTAGTTGTTCTCTATAATACTTTGTTACATTTTCTTTCTGGTTCTTCATGAACCATTATTTTCATTAACCATCTTTTTGCTTCTACATTCTGTTGAGTTTTCTGTTTCCTGTATTTCATAACTTCTTGTTTCTTGGATTAAATTTTCAGCTCTGTGGACTCTCATTGCTTCCTGAGGAATTATATAGGAGAAATGAATATTTTTCAACTTTGCATATTTGAGTTGATATCCTATAACTAATTGGTGGTTTATTTTGGGTGTAGAACTATGTTCCTGATTTTCTCATAAGCTCTCTTTGAAATTGAGTTGGCATTTATTCCACTGGGCTTTTGTTGTTGTTATGTGTTGTTGAATTGACTACGACTCATAGAGACCTTATAAACCCTGAACTTTGTCCTGAGTCAATCTCATAATTTCTGACTCACCTGACTCCATTTCCATAGCCATTGTATCAATCCATCCCATATGAGGTCTTCCTGTCCTTTGCTGAAACTACACCTTTCCAAACATAATTATCTTCTCCAAGAACTGGTCCCTCCTGACAAAATTTCCAAAGTATGAGAGTCAGAGCTTCAAAACCCTTTCCTCCAAGGAGAAACCTGGTTTCACCCTGCCCAGGGCAGACCTGTTTGTTCTCTTGGCAATCTATAGTATGTTGGAGACTCTTCTCTTCTCTAGCACCACAACTCAAAGGCATTGCTCCTTTATCATACATAATCACTGTCCATCTAGCAACTGAGAAGACCATGGTCTGGATCAAGCTCATTTTAGTGTCTAAATGAACATCGCTGTTCTTTAGCATTCTGGAGAGGTCCTTGACAGCAGACTTTCCCAAAGCAACACGTAATTTGATTTCCTTAACTCCCTCTGGTGTCCAGAGTATTAATTGTAAATCAGGGCAAGCTTAAATTGTTAATGACCTCAATCTTTATCTGTAATGATGTTGCTAATTGTGAATGATAGAGAAGGTTTTTAGAGGCTATAAATTGCAAGGAAGAGAGTGTCCTCTCTCCTTTCTCTCTTGAGTTGCTGATGGTTTAGAACTGCCAAAGAGGTACCACTTTTGAGTTAGAGGAACAACTCCCAATGGATTAATTATCAGTAGCTGCCAAATAGACTCTTACTTATGATGATCTTATTAATAAATAAAATATTGCCTCATCCTGTGTGGTCCTTACAATCATTACCACCTTCTAGGTCACCATTACAGCGTCATGTCAATTCATCTCACCTGGCATCTGCCACACTTTCGTAAGTCCTCCATTTAACTGAACACAATGTCTTCCTCCAGGATTGTTTCCTCCTGATGATGGGTTTATAGCAAGCCAACGAAACCATCTGGGATCCACTTTTATTGATGGCTTTCATAAGTAGATCACCCGATTAGTCTGTTTTAATCTAGTCTGTTTTACTTGTTTGCTTTTGTTTGGAAGTGCTGCTAAAACCTGTCCACTGTGATCAACCCTGCTCTTATTTGAAATACGAGCTTTCAATATCATAGCAACACAAGGGCCACCAGGGTAATAGGTAGGCAAAATGAGGGTTCGTAATGACTGTCCTTCATAACCTTGAAGAGAACTTTTCAACCATCTTCTAAATTTCCAGTGCTACTGAAGGCATTCTGATTTCTGTTCTTTTTGTATGAGCTGTTTTTCCCCTCTCAGGGAGCTTTTCAAATCTCTCTTTAACCTTCATGTTTTGAAATTTCTTGATGATTAGCCTCAATGTATCTATCATAGACACTCTAGTTCTTTTCTGTCTTGGAATTCATGCTGTTAAGTTTTGGGAAATGTTCTTAAGTGATTTACCATTTGCTTCACTTCATTTTCTCCAATTTTATTTTTCTGGAACTCGTATTACGAGATCCTTCTCCGCTAATTTCCTAATATTTTAGCTCTTATTTTCTACATCTTACCTTTTTGCTTTACTGGGAGATTTTCTGTGCATTTTGAGTTTTTCCCCGTCACTGTTCTTGACTACTTCTAAAGAGAGAACTGGAAATATACCACTTTGGGTGTCCAAGTAGCATTCTCCACCTGCTCAGTACCTGTAAAGGGCAGGATAGCAGGCAGTAATCAGCAGTTTGAATTATGACCACACAAATGCATCAAGTCCCAATCTCTGGTAATCTTAAATGCTACTTTATTAAAGAAGAATTTTGCAGACGTGATTAAGAATGTTGACGTGATAATCATCCTGGATTATTGCAGGGCCAACAAACAAAGTTATGACACAGAGAGAAAACAATGGCAAGGATGTCATTTCAATTGTATGCACAATTGTGTCAATGGAAATAGCAATTAACCAGAAAGTTGGTGATTTGAACCCACCAGCTCTTGCTTGGAAAAGATGCGACATTCTACTTCTGGAAGACTTTATGAGTGTTCTAAGTAAAAAGTCAGCTCAATGACAATACATTTTTTAGTTGACTAAAGGCATATGCTATACTTCATTTATAAAATAATTTCCTTTCACTTGCAGAAGAAAATGCCTCCCGCTTCTGTCAACCATACATAGATGTTGTTGTTGTTGTTAAGTGCCATCAGGACAAGTATGACTCATAGCGATCCTATGAACAACAAATACTCTCCCTGTCCTATCCTGGACCATTCTCACAATCTTTGATGCACTCAAGCCCATTGCTGTACTCCCTGCATCAATCCACCAGGTTAAGGGTCTTTCTCTTTTCTCTTTTGCTGTCCCTCTACTTTCCCAAGCATGCTGTCTCTCTCCAATGAATAATCTCTCCCAGCTTAAAGTATGCAAGACAAAGTTTAATTATCTTTGCCACTAAGGAACACTCTGGCTACACCTTCTCCAAGACATTTGTTTGCTCTTTTGTCAGTCCATGAGATATTCAGTACTCTTCTTCAATTCAAAGACATCAATTATTCTTCTTTATTGTCCAGCTCTCAGCAGCATAGGAAGTGATTGAAAAGATCATGGCCTGAAAAAGGCATACCTTTGCCCTCAAACTAACATAATTTCTTCTCAATAATTTGGAAAAGTCCATGACTGCAGACTTTCCTAGTGCAATACATCACGTATCTCCTGACTGCTGGTACCAAGTGTATTGAATATGGATCCAAGTAAGATGAAGATCTTGACAGTTTCAATCTTTTCTCCATCTGTCCTGAGGTTGCCTATAGGCTCCCTGTTGAGAATTTTTGTTTTCTAGAAATTGAGATGCAATCCATATTGAAAGCTACAGTGTTTAATCTTCTGCAGCAAGTGCTTAAAGTTTTCCTCACTTTCAGCAAGCAAGGCTGTTTTATCTCAATAACAAAGGTTATTGATGAGTCTTTCTCTAATATTGATGCCACATTCTTCTTCACAGAGTCCAGCCTCTGAAATAATTTGTTTGGCATACAAATTGAATATGCATGGGAAAGGATACAATAACACTGATGCACACCTTTTTAAATTATAAAACACACAGTGTTTTCTTTCTCTGTTCATACAGCAGCCTTCTGGTCTAGGTATAGGTTCTGCATGAGCACAATTAAGAGTTCTGAGATCCCCATTCTTAAAAATGTCAGTCATAATTTGCTATTATACACACAGTCAAAAGACATTTCATTGTCAATAAGTCACAAATAAACATTTTTCTGGTGTTCTTTGCTTTCAGCCAGGACCCATCTGACCCATATCAGTAGTGAGATACACCCCCCCCCACACACACGCGCGCGCGCGCACACACACACACACACACACACATATCCACCCACCTTGTGTCACGGGCTCTTTTAAATCAACCTTGTTCTCTGTCTATGTACTATTTCAATAGTTTTAAAATGATCTTCATCAATATTATGCTTGCATGTGATATTAATAATATTATTTTATAATTTCCACTTTTTGTTGGATCTCCTTTCTTGGTAATGAGAACAAACATGGATCTCTTTCAGTCAGTCAGCAAGACAGTTACACTCCAGTTTTTTTAGCATATATTGTTAAGCTCATCCTGGGCTGTGTCTGTCATTTAAAACATGTCAACTGCTATTCTATTGATTCCTGGGACCTTATTATTTTTTCCAAGGCCTTCGGTACAGCTTGAGCTTCTTCCTTCATTACCGTCAGATCTTGATCATATGGCACTTTCCAAAATATTTCAGTGTCCGTTAATAATTCCTTTTGGTACAGTGACTCTGTGTATTTCCTCAAACTTCTTTTGAAAACTAAGATTTACTTTAAGAAATATTAGTGAGACAATCTAATGTTTTACTTATTCTAATCCAACTTTGCAGGAAATTGACATGTACACTCCAGAAGCTGCATATTTTTTTCTTGATCTTCACAAGTACCCTTTAGCATGACACTTGAACTTCCCTTTTCTGGAAACTGACACGCTCAGCAAATAAGATTTGAAAACCTACTGGGGTGGTACTTCGCTGATGAAGTTTAAATACATTTTCTCAATGCCTGAGATAGAGCCCATTAGTCTCAGTATATAATCTCATACATATTATAAATGTGGATTGAGATTGTAAAAAGAATGTTGATATTGAAATTGTTTTTATCATGTGAACATGAATTCTCTCAACATAGAAAATGAAAATGAACTACAGATGAATTGTCCAGAACAATTGAATAGTTAACAGAAATTCACAAGTGTAAAGTGGTAACATTCATTTATTTTTGTAACAAATGTTTACAGAATGTCTGTCATAGACCAAGCACTGTGCATGACACTGAACTTAAAGGACACAGTTCCTGGTCCAGGGGAGTTTAGCATTTAGAAGAGGAGGAAGACAGATTAATTTAGTGACAATATAATAGGTTTTGAGCTGAAAGTGTAGAAAAAGTATACTCAAAGAACACAGAGAAAAGGAACTTAATCTTGTTTAGCCAGGTGTAGGCTTTTTACACATTATAATACTGATCTAAATTCTGAAAGAAAGGTAAGAACAGCCAAGTTAAGAACGGTGTTGTTTTTGTTGAGTACTGTTGAGTCAGATTGACTCATAGCTAACCCTCTAAGGGTTTCATAAGGCAGAATATCTCACGGAAGAAGATTACCTATCTTTCCCTTGTGGAGTAGCTGGTGGATTCAAATCTCATGTCTTTGGGAAGAAAAGTTGGAAGGACATTTAAGATAGAAAGAAATGTATGCACCCGTGTAAAGGAGTGAAACTAGAGTATTAGATAAAGGTGTACACAGCAGTATAAAAAAGAAGGATGAGAAATTCAAGAAACGGACCAGAACAAGAAACAAGGGAAATATAAGCACATACTTTGTTCCATGTCATGTTGTTGTTATGTGTCATCGAGTCGCTTGCAACTCATAGTGAACCTATATATAACAGCCCTAAACTCTGCTCTGTCCTGTGCCAGTCGCACTGCCTCTGACAACCCCAGGCCCTGAATCAATCCACCTCATAGAGGGCCTTCCCCTCCTGCACTGTCCCTCCACCCTCCCAAGCATGATGTCCCTCTCCAAGGACAGGTCCCTCCTTACAACATGTCCAAAATATGTCAGACGAAGCCCCAGAATCCTTGCCTCCAAGGAGCTATCCGGTCTAACCCTCTCCAGGATGAATCTGTTTGTTTTCCTGGAAGTCCTTGGTACCCTCAATACTCTTCTCCAGTACCACAGCTCAAAGGCATCAATTCTCCTTCTATCCTCCATAATCATTGTGCAACTGTCTGATGCATAACAAGTGATTGAAAAGACCATGGCCTGTATCAGACGTACCTTAGTCTCCAGAGTGACACCATTGATCTTCAGTACTTTGGAGAGGTCCCTAACAGCAGACTTTCGCATTGCAATACATTTATTTTAGGTGACTGAAAATAGTATGTCCTGAGGTACATCTTAGTTATTAAAGTGACATCTTTACACTTTGGCACTTGGACATAATTTTTTGCAACAAATTTGCCTAATATAATTACATCTCTTGATTTCTTGATTGCGTCTTCTATCTTGGTGGGAGAAGGACTAGCAGTCTTCTTCTGAAAACTCAATTGAAGGTCACCTCTGGGTCAGTTCTGACTCAATGGTACTCAACAATAGCAACAACAACAACAACTTCTGTCTTGACAACATCTGTAAAAAATTTCCATGAGCATCCATTGTGAATTCAAGCAAAATGTTATATAACATCTTCTTTGTGATGCTTATTGATCCAGTGTCAGAGTTTTAACTTTCTTTATGTTGAGGTATAATCCAGAATGAAAGTTACTGACTTTAAACTCTATTAGTAAGTTCTTCAAGTCTTCTTTTCTTTAAGTAAAGCGTGACATCTATATATTATTGGTTTAGTTCATAACTCTTTCAAATTCTGATGTCATGTTCTTCATCGTACACTTCAGATTCTTCCGTTATTTGTTTGTCATAAAATAGAATGAGTTTAGTAAAATAATCCAACCCTGATGAACACCTTTTTTGTTTTAGGAACCATGTAGTATCTATCTTCCTTGTAATATTTGATTCACTATTCCATGTCACATACTTAGAGCATGTGGTCCAGGAGGAACTTATCCTTGGAAAATGACATCATGTTCAGAAGGATGGCGGAACAGTGCAGGAGAGGAAGACCCTGGATGAGATGGATTGACACAATCTTTGACCTTCTGCAGCAAAAACAACAACAAAACTTTCAGATTTTATATTTACACTGCTCATGGTTGGGGAAAGGTGTGCACCAAGGGTGTGTCCTATCTCCATATCTTTTCAATCTATATACAAAACAGATTATCCAGGAGGCTGGACTCTATGAGGAGAATGTGGAATCAGGTTTGGAGGTAGACTCATCAACAAATCTGCATTACGCTGATGACACAACCCTGTATGGTGAAACTGAGAAGGACCTGAAGCGCTTGCTCAACATCAGGAAAACAAAGATTCTCACGACTAGGCCAATTGGAAGCATCATGATAGATGGTGAAGACATTGAAATTGGTCAACAGCTTCAGTTGGCTTGGTTCTACAATCTACACTTTTGGTACCAGCAGACAGGAAATTAAAAGACGAATTGTATTGGGAAAGTACTCCAAAGTACTGAGGAGCAACCATGTCAGTCTGGAGACTAAGGTGCACCTGATACAGGCAATGGTCTTTGCAATTACTTGCTATGCATCAGAGAGCTGGACAATGACTAGGGAAATTGATACCTTTGAGCTGTGGTGCTAGAGAAGAGTATGTACTGCTAGGAGAACAAACAAGTTTGTCCTGGAGAGGGTGAAGCCAGGCTGCTCCTTGGAGACAAGGATTCTGAAGCTTTGTCTGACATGCTTTGGCCATATTGCAAGGCAGAATCAGTCGTTGGAGAGGGATGCCATGTTTGAGAGGTAGAGGGACAGCGCAAGAGAGGAAGACACATGATAAGATGGATTGATTCAGCGACTCAGGTATTGGGGATAGATGTGTTGGAGACAATAAGATTGGCGTGAGCAGGTTTTAGGGCTGTTGTGCGTAGGGTCACAACCAGTTGTAGGGAACTTGACTGGACATAACAATAACAACAACAACAACAACAACAACATGGTTGGTGTAAGAGATTATGACCAATTTGTTGCCTTAAAGTTGTATTTATCCTTGCACAATTCTGAAATCTCAAAACCAGAAATCTGAATTGCACTTTGGTAAGCTGAAATAAAAATGTAAGCAGGATCATGTTCAGCCAGAGGTTGTAAGGGAAAAAAAAAATCTGTCCTTGTCTTCACCATGTTCTGATGTACTTTCCTTTACTAGTCACGGATCACTTTAATCTCTGCCTCGGTGATTGTACAGCATTTCCCTGTTGTATGTGGTATTTTTTTCTCTCTCTGTCTTTTATGAAGGAACCATTTAGCGCCTGGTAGTAGTGACTTCATGAACAACAGAACAACCCACTGCCTAATCCTGTGCCAACTTTATATTTACTTCAATGATTGAGTCCGTTCTTGGAGGCATTGTGTCACTCTCTTACTGAAGATTGACTTTCTTTTCTTTGACTGCCTACTTTACCAAACATTATATCCTTCCTCAGACATTAGAATCTCCTGTTAGCATGTCCAAATTACACGAGATGAATTTCCCCACTATGAATTGATGGGATACCAATTGACATATTTCAGCTAACAGATGCAGCTTTGAGTGTACTCAACAGTCAATATCAGGATCTGGACGACAGCTGCTTAGCTGGCTGACTGGAAGAGATATATTTGTTCCTATTGCCAAGAAAGATGATCTATCAGAATGTGGAAGTTATAAAAAATATCTTTACTACCACACGTATGCAAAATATTGCCAAAGATCATTCCAAACCGACTAGAATAGTACATTGATAGAAAACTGGCAGACATTCAAGCTGAGTTTATAACATGCTGTGGCACGAAGAATATCATTGCTGATGTCAAATGAATGCTGCCTGAAATCAGATTCCCTCAGAAGAATATAAAGTTATGTTTTAGTGAATATACAAATATATTTGACTTGGTGAACCATAACAAATAACAACTAACATTAAGAAGAAAGGGAATCCCAGGACACTTAAATATACTCAATTTAAACCTATACCTAGATGAAGAAGTTGTATGAGTAGAGCAAGGGAACACTGCAAAGTTTAAAATCAGAATAATTTGTGCAAGAGGGTTATATTTTTTCTCCATATCTATTTAATCTGTACATGAACAAATCATTTGAGAAGTTGAACTTTAGGAATAAGACTGTGGAATATGAATCACAGAAAGTCTTATCACAACCCTGAATGATGCATTTGACACAAACTTGCTTCCTGAAAATGAGGAGGACTTGAAATGCTTGTTGCAGAAGATAAATAAGAATTGAATTTCAACATCAAGAAAAGAAAAATCCTCACCATTGAACCAATAAAACAACAACATGACAGATGGAGAGAAGATTGTCAATTGTTTCATCTTACTTAGATTCACAATCAATGCCATTAGTAATAGCAGAAAGGAAATAAAGAGAAATAGTTCATTGGGTGGGTCTACTGTCAGGGCCCTCTCCAAATTACTGAGGTGCAGTAATGTAAGGTGCATCTGATATGTACCATGGTCTTTTCAATCACTTACACATGAAAGCTGGACAATGAATAAAGATGACAGGAGAAAAATTGATGCCTTTGAGTTGTGGTATTGGAGAAGAATATTGACTATATCATAGACTGAAAAAAAAGAACAAACAAAAGAGATATGTCTCCTTAGAGTACGGGTGACAAAGCCCTGTCTCCCATACTTTAGGCATGTTGCTAGGAAGGCTATTTTTAGGAAAAGGATATCGTGCTTGTAAAAGTGGAGTGTCAGTGAAAGAGAGGAAGACTCTCAATGAAATGGGTTGACAGACACTGTGACTGCAACAATAGGATAAGCATTTCTGAGAATATAAAGATAGCACAGATTAGGACAGATTTGTTGTTCAAAGGTGTGTTATGATTTGTATTCAACTTGATGATACATGATAATAATATCTTAGTACCTAAGGAACACTCTTACTCTGTTTCTTCAAAGAGTTACTTTGGGGTACTGTAGTCGACTCACAGTTGTTGTTAGGTGCCATGCAACTCATAGTACTCATAGTGACCCTATCTGTACTCTGTCTTATCCTGTAGCATGCTCATAATCTCTGACACACTTAAGACCATTGCTGCAGTTACTGTGCCAGTTCATCTGATTGTTTTCCTCTCCTTTGCCATCCCACCACCTTTCCAAGCCTAATGCCTTTCTCCCAGAAAATAGCTTTTCTTAGCAACATGATCAACGTGTTCAAGATGAAGCTTCACCGTGCCTGCCTCTGGCTGCACCTTCTCCAAGACATATCTGATTATTCTTTTGGCTGGCTATGAGATATTCACCACTCTTCTTCAACATTATAGCTCAAAGGCATTAGTTTTTCTTTGGTCATTCTTATTTCTTGTCCAATTCTGAGATGTATAGCAAGTGACCGAAAAGATTATGGCTTTAATCAGATACATCTTAGTCTTCAGACTAACAACATCGCTTTTCAGTAATTTTGAAAGGCCCCTGAGTCAAGACTTTCCCAGTGCAATGTATCTCCTGATTTTCTGACTGCTTGTACCAGCAGTATTGATTGTGGATCTAAGTCAGATGAAGTCATTGATAGTTTCAACATTTTCTCCATCAATTATAATTCCACCTATAGGTTCAGTGGTGAGAATTTTTATTCTCTTGATCTTGAGATGAAATCCATGTTAAAGGTTTTAAGTGTTTGATCTTCTACAACAAGTATTTCAAATCCTCCTCACTTTCAGAAAGCAAAATGGTGTTATCAACATAGTGAAGGTGGTTGTTGTTATGTGCCATTGAGTTGCTTGTGACTCATAGCGACCCTATGTACAACAGCCCTAAACCTTGCTCTATCCTGTGCCAATCGCACTGCCTCTGACACATCCATCCCGATTACCCCAGTCACTGAATCAATCCACCTCATAGAGCGTCTTACCCTCCTGCGCCGTCCCTCCACCCTCCCAAGCATGATGTCCCTCTAGTCCCTCCTTGTCAGATGAAGCCCCAGAATCCTTGCCTCCAAGGAGCAGCCTGGTTTAACCCTCTTAAGGATGGATCTGTTTGTTTTCTTGTAGTGAAGTTTATATATTAATTTTCCTCCAACCCTAATGTTGCATTCCTCTTCATAAAGTCCTGATTATACTAATAAGTTTTAAAGTTTATTTTTTTTTCTTTGTCCACATATTGTCTCTTGTTCTGGACTTTCCAACTGCCATTTTCTCCTGGACTCTTTCTATTCCACTCCTTATTTTATGAAGTCTCTGATGTTACACAGATGGATGAGAGAGTCTTCACTTAAATCTAGATTTTCTATTCATAAGCTATGCATTCTTAAACAAGTAATTGAACCTATTTGATCTTGGTTTTATGTCAGTAAAATAAAGGAATTAATGATACCTACTCCTTGGGGTTTGTGTGAAAATTGAATTGGTTATGAGTTCAATAATGACTCAATGGTAAAATCCTAACTTTCTCTGTTGGACATCTAGATTTGATTCCCTGACAATGGATTTAAAGTGTAACTGCCACTTATTTGTCAGTGAAGCTTGACAGATTCTTACAAAGCTGAATAATTTTCTGTGATTATTAAAGGCATATGGTTCAAATTCACCAGCTCCTCTCCAGGAAAACAATGCAGAATCTCCTATGCAATAAAACTGCCTCTGAAAACTCACTGGAGGGTCAGCTTTGGGTCAGTTCTGACTTGACAGTACACAATAATAACAATAACAGTACAGGTTAAGAAGTACCTGATCTTAATTCTGAAAATTATCCAATGAAAACCCTAGGGATCATAATAGGGAGATCTGGTGACCTAGTAGTAAGAAGCTGCTCTGCAATTCCAAAGGCTCACAGTTCAAATCCGCTCACTGATCTGTGGAATAATGATCAGCAATCTTCTACCTTGTAATTTATGGCCTCTGTTTTGGGTTGGTTCTGACTTGTGTGCACAAAACAAGAACAACAACATGGATAACAATGCCCTGATCCAAAGTGGTAAACTTAATTGACTCTAAATCAAACTTGAAGACATAATGGTAGTTAACGATGACATTGATTTAATACATGTGAAGTGTTTAGGTGGATGACTAGTATATGTTGTTGCTGTTGCTGTGGTTATTAGGTGCCATGGACTGGACATAACTGCCCTGTGAACAACAGATCAACAAAACTTGCCCTACCCTGTACCAATTTCATGATCTCTGCCTTGCTAGTGCCCTTTGTTGCTGTCACCATCACTGTGTCAATACATCTAGTTGAAGTTTTCCTCTCTTTCTCTGACACTCAAACTTTTTCCAAAGATCTGGACCCTCCTGATAACATGATCAAAGTGTGTCAAAGGAAATGCCACAATCCTTGCGTTTAAGAAGCACTCTGGTTGCATTTCCTCCAAGACAGATTTGTTTGTTCTTTGGGAAGTTCATGTTATATTCAGTGCTCTTCACCAACGTCAAAATTCCAAGGCATCTATTTTGACACATGATACTTATTATTTTCACATTGTTTCTACAGAAGAGTTTCTACATACTGATGTTTATATTGCCCAATTTTAAGTTGTTTAGCTTTTGATGAATAAAGGCTTTGGATTTGACTCCTATTGATTATGGCACTAAGCAAAATCCCATATTCATGGTAAACATTTGCCTTTTATAGCAGAGTTAGTTTGGGTTTGTCATTTATAATATCTTTCTTGACTTGTTTATCTTGATTAATTTCTTAGTACACTGGGCTTTTTCATTTGATTTCATAGTTCTGCATTTAACTCAAGGCTTTCTCTTTTGTATTTTCTCTCCTTTCTTCCTTTTCCCTATTTGAACCAACCACCTATCTCTCACAATGCCTCTACTAACAAGCCACTACTGACTGTGTGGTATAATAGTCAGACAAATATTTACCATGAATATGAGAAAACACCTAACGAGAATCACATTCTTAGTTTAGCCCAGCCCTATGAGAAAAGTCTGAACAGCATTCAAACTCTATTAAATATAGAATACAACAAGCAATAATGCTTTAATCCAACATGAAGGGAAGCTAAATACAAACTGATTATGTGAACTACTACATGCTGTTAGAGCTTGTGTTTCTCAAACTTCTTTATTTGATGTCTAAACCAATAATTTTACTAAATTGTAAGTAATTTGAAAACATTTTTATATTAAAATATATCTAGGTATTCAAAGAAAATGTACATTTTTTAGATTATGAAAATATATTGTAAAACAATCTCGTTATTACTTTAAGTGTTAGGTCTATGAAATGACATGCTTTGGGAAGAAGAATGAAGGGGCATAGTTCTTGTCCTTTATCATTAAATATTCTTCTACAGGACTTTTTTCAAAAATTATTCTTATTTATTTTATTTCCCAATGTTAGATGAGATCAATGTTCAAAATAGCCAGAAAATAATAATAGTTATCAAGTAGGAAGACCTGTTATACATCTGATATTCCTCTATATATTCTAGAATAAAATATTATTTAATATTCAGAAAACCTAATTTTATGAAAGAGAAAATAGAATTTTTTTACATTTTTTCAATTTTCCCCCTTTTTTGTAATTTATATTTTATTTTAACAATTTTAATGGGCAGTCTCACCGCATGCAATTAACTGCCTCTGAAAACTCACTGGAGGGTCCGCTTTGGGTCAGTTCTAACATGGAGGTACATAACAACAAAAGGAAAGTAGTGGGCTGTCAATGGAATGACAAATATAGCAATGGTTATGCTGATGACTCGAGCTGGAACAGTGTTTCGTTCTCTTATACACACACACATGTATACAACACATGTAAACATATACATTTATTTAAGGAGGCTATGTTGCAAATTATTTTTATAATTAAAAATTGAAAATATTATTGTTGTATCTTCTGCCAACTACATTTTAAATCCAGCCAGCTTTTTATTTCTCCCAAGAAAGTGTGCTCTGGGATTTGCTTTGTGAAGGTCATGATCTAGGCAGCCCCCAAATACAGAACAGTGAATGAAATTCACACTAATATCTTGATGAACAATTTGCCTTCATTATTGTCTCCTAGGAATACAGTTCTTCAATTGAAATTATTGGAGAAAGTAAAAAACAAACAAGCAAGCATACAAAAATAAACCTTTCTATCGTACATCACTTACAATAGAAAATTCATCACTTTCCTAAATTCTCATCGATTACACTATTTACCATCCTTATATTTTGTATTACCCTTTCCCTTATCTCTTTGGCAAAGGAGTTGGCCAAATCTCAAAATTTCAGCTTGATACACACGTTTCCTTTCTTGTAGGATTCAATTTTGACCAATACATCTCAAAGGTGTCAGTATGCTACCTTCACTTTTCTAACTTGTACATGAATAAGTTTAAAATTCCAATTGTTTGGTTAGCAGACCAGGGCTTTAGTGGTTTGCACCATCCAGGGGCTCAGTAGAGCAGAGTGAATACCACATAATAGGAACAGACAATGCTATAAGGTAAACAGATTAAGTTTCAGAAAATTGTCCCAGATCACAGTGGCAGCTCTTGGCATTGAGTTGATTATTTTGAGGAAACCTTCAGTCCAGTGGTGACTTTTTGCCAAGCTGGCCACTTTTTGGAAGCCACAGAGGGGTTGCAGGGTTCACTTTTTTTTAAAAAGTTCATTCCTAAATCTATGATGTCTGGTAGACGCAATGGTTGAGTGCTTTTCTATTAACTGACATGCTGGCAGCAGAACTCAACTAGTCACTGTTTGTGAGAAAGACCTTGTAATCTGTTTAAGTAAAGAATAACTCGTGTTTAAATATAGTAAAATAACTATTAAATACAATTTTTATTCTCTTTATTTCTTTGGTGTTACTGATTTCTGAAACACTTATGAAATGCTTATCACTCGTCATTGATCTTTAAACTTCACAGGAGTTGAACTTCTGATATATCTGTGGTGGCCTGGTGGTGAGAAACTGGGCTGCAGGCCCAAAGGTATGTGGCTCAAATCCACCAGCTGCTACATGGGAGAAGGATGGACAATCTCTTCCAGTGCTATTTACTGTCTTTGAAAATCCACTGGAGGGTCAGATATGGGTCCGTTCTGACTTGACGTTACACAACAACAACAGTAATTGGATCAGAATTCTAAATCTTTTCCTGAATGTTCTCTAGAATCTCACCCTTTTGTTTTCATGGAAGTTGAACAGTGGAAGCTGAAAAAAATAAAAGCTTGAGTCAAAAGAATGGAAAGTTATAGGAGAGACTAAGCCTTGGCTTACACTATCTAAGCATGCCCACCTCAAGGAGTTTCTAGTCATAGTTGACTCTCATTATTGCTGGTAGGCATGATGTATAAGGTTACTGTGGACACTGAATTAGCAAACACCGAATCAACCATATTGAGGTTCATCATGACTTATGCATGCCACATGACTCAAGGTTCTATAATTCTGAATTCATATCTGTGAATGATGGTAAAGATGTTACAAGTACTAATATTGAGATATAAGGTGAGTTTTCATTTTGTGATAAAATTCCCTTACATTTCTGTTAAAATATGATACTATACAAAATTGCTATTTTTTACAATTTTCCTAATTGCAATATATTTTTATTATTCCCCATACTGGGCAGGAGAAGCTTACCTGTGACGGTTGTTGTTAGGTGCCATCAAGTTCAGTATAACTCATAGCGGCCCTAGGAACAACAGTTATGAGCCCTATTCTATCCTGTGCCATCCTCACACTTCCTGACAGAAGAGCTCATTACAGCAGTCACCAGGCCGATCCACCTGCTTGAGGGTCTTTCTCTTCTTTGCCTACTTTCCATCTCTCTGATCATTATGTCCTTCTCCAAAGAATAGTCCCTCCTAGTGATATGCCTGAAGTTTGTGAGGCAAAGTCTCCGAAGAGCACTCTTGCTGCTCTCTCTCCAAGATATTTTTGCTTGTTCTATAGGCAGCGCATGGGATGTTCAGTGCTCTTCTCCAACACCACAGCTAAAAGGCATCAGCTCTTCTGTCATCCTTATTCATTGTCCAGCTCTCAGATGCATAGCAAGTGATTGGAAAGACTATGGCCTAAATCAGATGCACCTTAGTCCTCAAACTGATATCATTCCTCTTCAATAATTTGGAGATGTCCTTGACTGCAGACTTTCCCAGTGAACTACGTAATCTGATTTCCTAAATACTGGTATCATTTTTCTCAATGTTACCATAACTTGTTATGATCCACACAGTCAAATGCGTTCGCATAATCAATAAAGCATAAATAGACATTCTTCTCGTTTTCTCTACTTTCAGCCAGGACTCTTCTGACATTAGCAATGATATCCTTGGTGCCTACCTGTGAGTTTGCAGAAAACTAATATAGAAAAAGAATTATAATTACAAAGAACTGAGTTTATCCACGTTTATTAAAAGTAAAGCATGAATGATAGAGATGAAGACTCTTAAGGAAATGGATTGACACCAGGGCTGTGACAATAAACTGACTTTAACATCATGGAAATTGTGAGGATGGCAAAATATAGTCGACTAGGTGGTACATAACTAGAGCAGCAGCAGCAACAATGTTAAGCATTAGGAATTAATATACTTTCATTAGTATGTGAAACATATCAATGAATTTTCACAGAAGCTATCTAAGGTAGTTTGTCGAGCAAGAGCACTAGATTTGTAGTTGTTAGCTTCTGTCAAGTTGCATATGAGTCATAGTGACCTTATGAATAGTAGATCTAAACTGTGTCCTATCCTGCGTCATCGTCATACTCTCTTGCACACTCAATACATTTGCTATAGTCACTGTGTTAATTCATCTGGTTAAAGGTCTTCCTCTATTTTGCCATCTTTCCACATTTCCAAGCCTGATGTGCTGCTCCAATGAATAACCTCCCCTAACAACATGCCCAACGTATGTGAGACGAAGCTTTATTATCATTGCCTTCAAGAAGCCCTCTGGTTGCACCTTCTGTATGACATATTAGTTTGTTTCCTTGGCAATCCATGTGATATTCTGTCAGTTTGCTGTACTTGTGGGCTGCTGTGATCCTGAAAGCTGTGCCACAGGTGTTTCAAATGCCAGAGGGCATTTGCTGGTAGATATTTTTTAATGGAGCCCCCACATTAAGTCAGATTAAGAACAAGAATTTGCTATCCTCTTCTGAAATAGTAAGCCTCTGAAAATCCTATAAACAACAGAGGAGCATAAATAGATATATATAGTATTAGAAATAGAGCCCAGATTGGCAGTCATCCAAAATGAGGGGGAACACCTGCAAATATCTTTTAATAGTTGGAACATAAAATGGATGGATGGATGGATGGATGTTGGAAAACTAGAAGTTGTGAAAAAATGAAATGGCATGCATAAACATGAACATTCTAGGCATTAGTGAGATGATACAGACTGGCTTTAGCCACTTCAAATTGGGGTCTAGTAGGTAAGATAGAAATTATATAAGTAATTTAATATAAATTACTAACTAAATGCTAACTTATTTAACGTCTTAAGGGGGTAAAAATTGGTGTCTAAACCTATAGGGATAATAGATATCTAGACTAGTTACCACTTTCAATAAGGATGAAAAATAAGGATGACATAAAAAGAATCGATGCCTTTGAGCTACGGTGTTGGAGGAGAGTACTGAACATCGCATGGACGGCCAACAGAACAGACAGATATGTCTTGGAGATGGTGCAGCCAGAATGTTTTTTGGATGCAAGAGTGATGAGGCTTCGCCTCACACACTTTGGGCATGTTGTTAGGAAGGAACACAATGCTCGAGAGGAACACAATGCTGGGAAGGGTGGAGAACTCGCAAAAGAGAGGAAAACCCTCAACTAAGTGGAATGACACTGTGTTTACTACAATGGACTCTTGGGTATCAGGAAGTGTGAGGATGGTGCAGGATAGAACAGGGTTCAGATCTTTTTTTCATAGGGTCACTATGAGTCATCCTTGACTTGATGGCATCTAACAACAAAACAACCACCTTCAATACTAAGACAGAGAAAACATAGATAGAACTAATAATGTAGACAATGACTCCACATCAAGGGTGACATTCAGAACTAAGGCTCCAGTACAAAATGGGAATATGAGACAACTTATTAGAACATTATAGACCATTGAAAAATTACAAGAACAAGATATTAAACTGAAGGATCCCTCTGAGCAAGAGGTCTTGTGGAACTACCCAGGTCATATGCCTGGGAAACAGAGCTGACTGAGGGAGGCCTGCCACAGGAACACAAGACTGCTGAGGAGAAGCAAACAGGCAAAGGATTCACTTGGCTGAATGACCAAGCAAGCTGCTACAGTATGTGGACAGGCTAGAATTTGCTTGCCCGCTAGAGAGTGTTGAGAGAGCAGAGCTGACATGCAGGAAGCTTATCCTTGGAGTATCAGCATAGCTTGCTGCACAGTGAATGTCAGTAGACCTTCCTACAGCACTGAACGCTGTAATTTAGGAGGGAAAAACTACATTAGAACAAGGAATAGAAGCACTTTCTCTTGTAATATCCTTCCAGAGCGTTCTACCTTTTCAGACTATTTTTTGTTGTTGCTGAAAATGTACACAGGAGAACAACCATGGATTCAATCCAGTCACATTAATTATATTCTTCAAAGTGTGTAATAAATCTCACCTTCCTTTTACAGATTGATCCTCCCAATTAACATAAACTCTTTCTTTAAACTTTTTGTTTAAACTTTGATGTTGCTGTTGTCAGTTTGCTTTGTAAAGGAGAATTCTTTAAAACAATGCAGTATTTAAGGTAGATGTTCATTCAAAAGGCAATGTCCTTGAATGATGAAATAGAACATTGTGTTATCTGCCAAGGGAGAAGTGTTAACAGAGCTTAGTTCCCCTCCCACAGAGCATGTCAAAGAAAGGTGGATTTGGAACTGATAGGTGATAAATTGATGAACGTAATAATTCCATGTTACAGATGAAATAACTGCTTTTGAGAAAGCTGAAGTCTCCAGGCTGGGAAGGTATATGTAATTCAGAATTTTACAACTATATCACTCTGCTATAGCACATTAAAACATTTCGCTTGACTTAACTGGTGCTAACCAGAAACAGCCTGGGGTACTAGAAGCTCAAGGAATACAAAGCAATGTGCATTTTTAAATCAGACTTATAGAAAGAGTAAGCCACTGGAATGAGCATTAGAGAAATGATAAATTTTATTTTACTACATCTTGAGGAAAAAGTGATGGTTCTGATGTAGAATTCTCAACCTTGCACGGGGTTGACTTGGCTTTGAGTCCTGGTGAATGTGCTCCAAATGCAGCTACCAACTGTGTATCATAGAAGACTTGCATTTCTCTCTAAGCATGAACCGGCTTCAGTAACAATTCCAGCCTAAAGTTATCAAGGAAGAAGATATTCCTGCTTCTAATTACACAAATTGACCAATGGACACCCTATCGGTCACAGCGAGCCCATCTCATTGTGCAGGCTTGTCCCCATGAACTGGAGACCAATTTGACCTTAGTCAACTATAACAAATACAAGATGAATTGACACAGTGGCTTCAACACTGAACTCAGTCACAACAGTGATTGTGACGATGGTATAGGATCTGGCAGTGTTTTGTTGTATTGAATCCAAGGTCACTATAAGTCAGAGCCAACTTGATGGCCCCTAGCAACAACATGGCTTGGACTGACTCAGCATAGAATCTTTCCAAGTACTCCCTACGCATCTGAAAATTGGAAATTGAATAAGGTAGACAGTAGATGAATCAATACCATTGAGGTATGGTGATGTAGAAGAGCACTGAGTATTTAATGAACTGGCAAAAGAACAAAGAAATCTGTGTTGGAGGAAGTGCATGCAACCAGAGTACTCCTGAGAGGTAAGTATGGTGAAATTTTGTCTCATACAATTTGAGAGTGTTGTTAAGAGTGGCCTGTCCTTGAAAAAAGGCATCCTACTGGGAAAGGTGAAGAATCAGAGAGAGAGAACATCCCCACCAGATCGATTGGCATCATGACTGTCACAATGGGTTTGAGCACAGAAGAGATGTTGAGGATAGGGCATGATAGGCCAAGTTCACATCTGCTGTTAACAGGTTTGCTGTGAGGCATGTTGACTCCACAAACCTAAACAATAACAAAAGCAGCAGAACTTACCTCAAGGTAACCAAATAGTTGATGAGAAAAGTTTCTTTTTGGACAGAAAAATTAAAGCTAATAAAAAGAGGAATTGTACAGCATTAAAATAATATGTTTCATAATTCCCTAAAGGTGGTCTGTATGAATCCATCAGCAGCGGAGGGAGAAAGATATGCAGTCGCCTTCTGTGTGATTGACAGCCTCTGAAAACCTGCAGGTGCGTCAGGTATGAGTTTGTCTTGACTTGATGGAAAGGAGAGAAACAGGTACAATCAGGAGTCCTGGAATAGTGTGCAATACTAACCAAAAAGCCAGCAGTTTCAAAGTCTCCAGCCTTCCACAATCTTTTCCTCTGGTAAAGATTTACAGCCTCAGACATCCAATGGAAGGTTGTTCTGAATAAGAACTGCCTCTAAGGCATTGTGTTTTGTTTTAGTTATAGGAAAACTGCTGTTACAGTGTGCTGTGTGCTGCATTGCTAACTGAAGGATCAGTGGTTCAAATTCACCAGCTATTTTTCAGAGAAGAATGTGCATTGTCCTCCCATAGAGATGCATCATGGAAACCTGATGAAGAAAGATCAGGAGTTAAAAAAATCAGCCTTATAAGGAGGCTTATCGGTTGTTTTGTTCTGTTTTTCATGATGTTAAAGAGACCTGGCAATCTCAATACTGGAGTGTTTGAATGCTAACTGAAAAGTCAATGGATCAAACCCCCTGACTGCTATGGAAGAAAGAAGTGACAATCTGTTTCCATAAAAACTCCAACACAGGAAACCTTATAGGGCAGCAGTTCTTTTTGATCTTTTTGAGTTTTATTGGCCATGAGTTAGAATTTTTTTAAACTGTGTAGTGGAAAATATTCATCATTGGTTGCTGAAAAAAATACATGAACGAAAATGAAACGAAGTGTCATATGCATCTTACTTGAAGCACATGCTACCTTTGAAATACAATTTCTAAAAACATATGGTGGAGTCTGTAGAGCTCGCTGTTAATTTACAGAAATTTGAAGGGCCCAAGAAAATGCTAAACTCTAAAGATAAAATGAGCAAAATCCAGATTGTGAAACATTTCCAAAATGTATCATTTATATTTTTAACAAGTGAATTACAAAATCAAAAGAGATGAAAGAGGAATTTATAAATCATATAAAAATTCAGAGACATAGAATCCATGTGAAATTGTCAATCTTTGGATTCTTAACAGAAGAACAATAGCAGAAATAAGTAGAAGAATAAAATTATGAGATAATGGAAAATATTTTACAAAGTAAAATAATAATTTTAGGCATGATTATGCTATTTGTGTGACATAAGTTTTGAAAATAGAATTCTTATTTTGTTAGTGAAGACCTGTTCTTGGAAAAGTACATAATGCATATACAAATAGAAGAACAGTGAGGAAGAGGAAGACCCTCAAAGAGATAGATCAACACAGTGATTGTAACAATGGGCCCAAGTAAAGAAGAATGTGAGGATGGTGCACGATTTGACAAAGTGGTGACCAAGCATCAGAGTTGACACAATAGTATCAAACAATGACATATATAGTGATGAGAAGATGCCTAAAGTTTGCTTTAAAGTATTTTAAAGTATTTAAAGTATTTGCATTTGGGGCACATAAACTTAGAATGTGAAAAGAAATAGCCATTAATAATCATGAAAATTGTCAATAATTGATAATTGCTAAAATAGGACAATGAGATTCATTATGCCATTCTGTTTAACCATTTACATTTTAAAGTTTGACACAGGATAGGGAAAAAATTAAATGTTTATAAGGTCGCTCTGAGTCATAGAGTGTTTGATACTGAATATTAACAATAACCTAATAAGTAAGTTTTACTTTTGTTAAAATAAGTTGACTTAGTTTTAATTTTTTTTTAAATGAGACCAGTAACTTGCAGTTACTGGCTTTCTTCACTCACTAGAGTTGAGAGAGAAACCATATTGGCCACTTACTGCAGAATCTTGTTGCTGTTATGTGCCATCGAGTTGCTTGGGACTCATCGTGACCATATGCACAGTAGTCCTGAATCCTGTGCTATCATGAAGCAATCTCACTGTCTCTGAGACCCCTACTCACTCACACCTGTGACTGTGTCAGTCCATTTCATCCTCTCTTGCACCATTACTCTATTCTTCACGCACGGCCAAAGTACGTCAGACAATGTTCCAAAATTCTTGCTTTCAAGGAGAAACTTGGTTCCACCTTCTACAGGACAGACCTGTTAGTTATCTGGGCTGACCATGGTAAATTCAATACTCTTCTCCAGCCCCAAAACTCAGAGGCTTTGATTCTTCTTCTGTCACCTTTAGTCATTGTCCAGCTTTCTGATGTTTAGCAATCAATTCCAAAGACCATGGCCTGGATCAGGTGCATCTTAGTCTCCATTAGAGACATATCTAAGGTATGACAGGTATGATTCCTATTTGGGGAGTCACTTGAATGGGATGATATTTAGCCGTTTCTTCTACCCACTGAAATCCCCATCACCAGCTGTGAAAGAAAGATCCTTTGGTATATGAAGACAAATAGTTGAGTATTTCAGTCTCCACAAGCCAAGAAAAACTGTGTGATCTTTCTCTGCTGAGTGTAGAAAAAGAAGAAACTGGGAAAGCTGGGTATGACTTTGAGCACATTAGGCTTAATCAATGAAAGCAAGTCAAGAACAGTTGAAATTTTTAGTTCGTCTGTTGTTGTTGTTATGTGCTATCGAGTCGTTTGAGACTCATAGCGATCCTATGTACAAGAGCTCTAAATGCCGTTCTATCCTGTGCCAACCTCGCTGTCTCAAACACACTCATTCCCACCACGCCACTCACAGAATCGATCCATCTCATTGAGGGTCTTCCTCTCCTGCGCCTTCCCTTCACTCTCCCAAACACGATGTCCCTCTCCAAGGACCATTCCCTCCTTGCAACATGCCCAGAGGAAGCTTCAGAATCCTTGACTCCAGGTAACATTCTGGCTTCACCCTCTCCTGGACAAACCTGTTTGTTCTCCCTCTAGAATGTGTTAAGTAAACAGATTAATGAGCTGGACTTGTATTTTTGAACCATTATTATGGTGAAGTTATGTAAAAGTTAGGTGCCAGGTATTTGGAGGAGGACATAATTTCAGGGCTTGCCATAGGCACTATTTTCTGAAGAAAATAGCTTCAGGCCATAACATTTCTGTTTTTTTAAAGGAAAATGTCTCAGAGAATTAACTAAGTTGTTGTTATAATGCACTTACTTGATATTCTATTTGTAAGATTTAGTTACTTTTTTCAAATTCAAATTAAGAAGCAAAAAGCCCTTCTCTCTTCTTCTGCAGGTCCAGGTTTTGACAGGAGAGCTCTGTTTGTGTTAAAGGTTAAGTGGTAAGCTGTTTACTAAAAGATGAGTGGTTTGTAGCCATCATTCACTCCACAGGAGAAAGACTAGTCAGCCCACCTCAGTCCCTCCAGACTTGCAGCTTCAGAAACCCTATGGAGTGTTGCTGCCATGAACCAGCAAGTTTGATGGCAGTAGGTTGCTTGATTGTCCCCATAAATGTGAAACAGGACACCTCTCCTTTCACTTCAAAGTGTTCTTGATTCTGAGGGCTGCCTGCTCCTGGCAGAGCTGACAGGACAGAACTGACAGAACTGGATGTCTAACAAGATTTCATCACAGTTTCAAAGGACTTTTTCTTTACCCTAGTTCCTTTGAAACAGGAAAGGAAAATGCGTATTTTTCTATTAATCAAAATGTTTCAAACAAAAGAGCTTTTATGATATCCTTGGGCTATCACCAAAGTTCTTTTTCTACTTCACTCCTCCGTGGACTTTTCTGAATACAAGTAATGCCACATCAGGAGGCTATATTGAATTGTGCCTCAGGGCCTGTTAAGACATGCTTTTTTTCATTCCTCTAAATTGCTGTGGAAATGTCTTTGTGCTTAGTAGGTATTTGTGTAGTGTTGGTTGAAGTGAAGTATGTTTCTAAGAGATGGCTAGACTATGAACCATCATTAAATTGTTATAAGGCCGGACCTGAAATATATCACCTCTTTGCACCTGAATGTCTTTGTATGCAAAATAATGACAAGGAAGTATAAAATCACCGACCTTCTAGTTCTGGGATTCGATGGCTATAAATAGCCATTTTGCCCCTATTTCATGTTGTTGTTGTTGTTGTTGTTAGATGCTGTTGTGTTGAGTAGGATTCATGGCAATGTTATAAACAGCAGGTCTGAATGTTGTCCTACCCTGTGTCATCCTCACAGTCTCTGACACACTTGAGCTCATTGCTTCAGTCACTATGCCAATCCACCTGGTTGAGGGTCTTCCTCTCTTTCTCCATGCCTTCACCTTCCCAAGCGTTATGCCCTTCTCTAAGGAATAACAGTCTCTTTTAATAACATGCTCAAAGTATGTATGTAAGAAGAAGTTTTATCATCTCTGTCTTCAAGGAG
>NW_006399857.1:1974461-1989007 GCF_000299155.1 Elephantulus edwardii
GTTGCCAGGAGGGACGGGTCCTTGGAGAGTGACATCATGCTTGGGAGGGTGGAGGGACAGCACAGGAGGGGAAGACCCTCTATGAGATGGATTGATTCAGTGACTGGGGTAATCAGTATTGGTGTGTCAGAGGCGGTGCGGTTGGCGCAGGATAGAGCAGGGTTTAGGGCTGTTGTGCATAGGGTCACTATGAGTCGCAAACGACTCAACGGCAACAACAACAAAACAACAACAATCTGTTTTGGAACTCTTTCGGAAGTCTACAGGATATTCAGTACTCTTCTGCAACACCACAGTTTAAAGGCATCAATTCTTTTGTCATCCTTATTCATTGTCCAACTTTCAGCAGCAAAGCAAAGATTGAAAGGCTAATAACTTCATGTAGCAAGATACATTTTTTAAAGTATTGGATTATGTTCTGTATATTTTATTTCCATATGTTCCCTCTCCCTACAATCCTTGGATCATGATAGATTTGAATCAAGATTGAGAAAGAAATTTTGGGAATCAGATAAGATAAGGAGTTTGTATGGGTAAAACTGACGAAGGATAAGATGTTCCCAGTCCAACTCTCTAATGGATGATTTGATCAAGTCTAAATTCAGCGGAGGTTATGCACTGCATCATGGAACTACAGAGGAGGAAAAGAAAAACCCATGAAGTGTTTATACTACTCCTTAATAGAGAGGAAGACCCTGAATGAGATGGATTGACTCAGTGACTGAGGTAACAAGGATAGGTGTGCCAGAAACTGTAAGGTTGGCTTAAGATAAAGCAGAGTTCAGAGGTGTTGTATGTTGGGCTGCTATTATTTGCAAGTGACTCAATGGCACACAACAAAAACAACAACAACAACAACAACAACTATATCTGGTCAAGAAAGGAGTCCTGTTGATGCAAAGGTAAAACATTTGGCTACTACCAAAAGGTTGATGGTTCAAATTCACTCAGAGGCTTTTCTGAAAAACAAACAGAAATCTGGCTTTAGTGAAGATTGTTGTTGTGTGCTGTAGAGTTGGAACTGACTCAACCCACAGCTGACTCCTCTGGTAGGTTCTTAGAGACAGTTAATCTCACTCTGTCCTCCTGCAGAGTGCCTGATGGCCTTGAACCAAGTACCTTCAGGATTGAAGCACAGTTTTTCACCACTAGGCCACCAGAGATCCTGAGAATGTTATAGAAGATTACAGCCTAGGAAACACTATAGAAATATTTCTACTCTATCACTTTAGGTTAATATGAATCTAAATTAAGTTGATATCACTTAATAAAACCAGACAGAAATAGAAACAAATTTGAATAGAGAAAAAGAAAGTTATATAATGCTTCTACATCAGAGATTATTGCTATCAAAAGTATATTCCCTGCATTTAAGTTCCCATGTTGGCTAATGGTTTTCTTTGCATCATCTAGTCGTTTTGAAATCCTGTAACGACAGGGTGAAATGACATTAGGAACAAGATTTAACATTTCTGGCATATGAAATCTCCTCCTGGAGATCAGGTGACAGGGAAATCGATGCAGACTAATCTATGGTGAACTTTGTTGACATCAGAATGTCCTCAGAGGTAAGCAACAGCAGGGCGAAACATTTTACTGCTAATTATTTGAAATAATTAAGGTCAAAAACTCAAGCTATGGTCGACAGTCCCAAAATGAAGGAAATCAGATTAGCAAACTGCTGGGAGAGTTGATAATTATAGCTAATGGACTGTAAGTAAAATCCTAAGTGTTGAGTGCCTTTGATTTTGTTATTAACCTCCTCCCTCTGATTTAGAACCGGTGAGTGCCAGATGAGGGGTGAGGCAGGTTAGATCACATGTGCTGACAAGAGGCATAACTGTAGAAGGGCTAAGTGGAACTCTGATGGCAATCGTGTGAGCAATGGTGCCTTTCTCGTTACAAATCGAAGCACACCCCTTCACCTTCAGGCGAGGTCACAGCAGACTCAGAAATTTCCTCTTTTGTGCTCCAAACTGGAAGAGAAATTTAAAAATTTCCTACTAGATTTTAAAGAAAGAGGATTACTTTTTAATGGTTGTCCCTATTACTTCCCAAGTTGAGAAGAATGTTGTTACACACTGTCAGGTTGGAATTGACTCCTAGAAGACCCTTCAGCAGGTTTTCAGAAGCAGTATGTGGCAAGGGAAGCAGGAATGGCATCCACTTCCTAAACAACAGGCCTCCAGAAACTCTATAAACTTTGATAAATGTCCATAGTTGTTGATAGTTCAGGCCTTTTGTTCTTAGGGTCACTATGAGTTGTGCTCGACTAGAAGACAATTAACAAGAGCAACAACATATTGCAAGGGAGGAGATTACCAGTCTTTCTCCTGTGGAGCAGCTGCTGCATTTAAACTTTGAGCATTTAAAATTTGTGGGTTTGCAGTGCAATTTTTTCCAACTAAATCACCAGAATTCCCTTAATTTAGAAAAAATGGTTATGACTAAATTAACCATTTAGAAATTTTGAAAGATCCTGTCTGTTTTGCTTGAATTACTGGCAGGGTTGTTTGTTTTCTTTATTTTTGGTAGCATATGTGCCTGTTTAGGGAGTTCTGGTGGCCTAGTGGTAAGCAACTGCCCTACAATCCCAAAGGCATGTAGTTGAAATCCACAAACTCCACGGAGGAAGTTTGGACAATCTCTTTCTGTGGGATTAACTGCCTCTGAAAACCAGCTGGAGGGTCAGCTCTGACTTGGCTGGACACAATAACAATGTATGCCTTTGTTGTCTCTGGTTGATGTAAGCAAAAGAAAAGCCTGCTGAACACTTTTTTGAGGATTACAGCCAAGGGCTCTCTGCAGCACTTCTACTCTGTCTCACAGTGACATAATGGCAAATAGGTTTTCATTGTTGTTATATGCAGTTGAATTGACGGTCACTCATAGCAACCCTATAAACAACGCATTTGAACCCTGCCCTATCTGTGCCATCCTCACCATTTCAGACACACTTTTTCATATACTTCTCTAATCCAGTTTGCTTGGATTTTTCTTTTTAAGGATATCCCCCATCTTTTAATCTTGTTTACTTTGATGATATTAAAATTCTGTCTTCCCAGGAATGCACTCAGGAGAGAAACTAGCTATAGATAGCCCATTGGCCAATAATAGAAGTTGATCTGTTGTTATTAAAACGCAGCCAAGGATAATAGGCAATGAGTTTAATTTGCATGGAGAAAATTGAGCAGACACAAAGCTTATCCCTGCTTCAGATGAGATCTCATTTTCCTCTCTTTATTCGCATTCATTAAGCAACGATTAAGCATCACTTTGCACTGTGTTTTGATGTTTCTTTGCAGTTACCTGTGACATAGTCATCAGAAATACCCCGCCCCACCAATCCTGGGCATCTGGAAACCCCAGCTAGAGGAGGCAGGGTCTCCTGAGGTTCCGTTCCTTGGATCTTCGTCCCTCACCCCTTCTGTATATTATTGCACACAGCTCAGTGTCTGTCAGTATTTAAACGGCGCCTCTGCAAAGAACTCTCATTCTTCACACCCACTCTCAGGACGATTTCACGGCCCCAGCTCTTTGTCTGACCTTTATGCCCTGATATTTTAAAGAAAGATTGTATGCCAGGGTACTGGCTGCGATGATGAAGGTTACTAAAAATGACAAATAACTGACCCTTTAATAAGATTTAAAACAAGTTTATTGAACTGTGAGGTTGTCAGTGGTAATGAGATTTCATTCTCATTTTCTCACATCTCTTTTAATTTACAGGCGAGTTGGAAAAGAAAAAAATGTTTTTAAGGGCAACCAAAAATATATGATTCATGGCTTCTGCTCATGGATGTCTTAAGCTCATTAGAAAATTATGAAGATGCATAATTTTCAAGACAAACTAAAAGCTCATAATGCATTTTGCTTAAGGTAAAATGGATTTCAGATGTGCCAGGGGAGTGAATTTTAGTTAATTCTAGATTAATTTCCTTTAGTGTCAAGACTACATTATATGGAGGGCAAAGTGGGTCTTTAAATTAAAGATGGCATAATTAAGAACACAATAAATGGAAAGAATTACTTTATTTGATATAGTTTCCATGCAGTCTGGTCTCACTGTCTGATTTTGTCATGACCCTATCAATGGGTGGTAACCATGAGGTACTGATTTTCAGCTGTATTATTCTTCACTAGATTTACTCTACATTATGAGACTTAACTGCGAGGGTACATTGATCAGAAAATTCCTATTAATTACATTGCTAATGGTCAGTAAGTGAGAGGTTCATGCTAGAATGAATAGGCAAGGAGATGTAAGTACCTTTGGGATAGCTACTGGAAGTAACTACAGCAGCGGTACTGGGCAGTGCTGAATTGGTAGGCAAAGCTGCCAGCCTGGAGCCAGCAGGTAGCATACATTATTGACCATTCATTTACTTGGAGAACTGCAGGAGCCTGCAGCCCAATATTAACCAAAGATACTTGGAGTTGCTCTGCCATGGTGAAGCAGTAAAAGATGCTGTGCCCTGATAACATATATGAAGATATTTCTAAATGATGTGGTTCAATTCTGCTTTCAGTGTTGGAGCTGCTTCCAGCTCAGAAGAAGGATGGAATTAGAACAGGAGCCAGGACTTTTACATGTGAATAACAAGTATGGCAGGAAATCATCATATTTTCGTTGTGTGGCTTACGAAGATGTTACAGGTTAATGAGAATGCTTGTCTAAAAGACTTATGTGCTGATTTTTCTTTCGATAGCTCCCATATGCTTCAGAGTGATTATTGTATTGGTATTGTTAGATGCTCTCTAGTGGATTCAGTTTCTAATGACCACATAGAAAACAACAAAAAATTATCCCTTATGGCTTGTTAGGGTGTTGTATTTATGGTAGCATGTCACCTGGTCTTTTTACTGTAAAATTGACAGAGGTGAGTTCAATCCTACAACCTTTTAGCTGGTACCTGAGTGCTTAGCTGCTGCATCACCAGAGATCACATAAAGACTATGTTTATTGATATATTGATTTCTTTATTTTTATAAGTTATTCTGAGCACTTTTCAAAAAACAAATGTTTTACATTTTGTCTTATTTTATGTCTTGAGGCATATCACTGGTATGATTTTTAAATATCATTCATCTAGCAAGTAGAAGAAAAGAAAAATCAGATACTTTTTAATAGAAAACCAGAAAGCATAATGTCATATAATCAGAGAAAGAAAGAAAAAAAAATGGAATGTCTGTGGAGAAATTTCTTTACATAGCCTGGAGAACACATCCAGGGCTGTTAGAACGCGTCGGTTGATAGTCAATCTGAAACGTGCTCAAACTAGAGTTCTTTATATCTATTCACCACTCTCTAATATTTCCTGTAAGGAAATGAGTGGAAGTGGCTGTAAATAAGTGAATAGACACACATGCAGTGGCAATTTAGCAAAACAAGTGAAAAAGATAAATTAAGGTTATGCAATAGAGGCACAGGAGGTGAAAGAAAGAAAGAGGACAGAAAGAGGGGTTAAAGAGAAAAGGAAGAAGAATAGAGGTGGGGAAATACTCCTTTAAAATCAAAGGGAGATCCTAAGCTTTTGGCATTGCTTCCATAAGAAAAAGAGAGCAGCCCTTGTGTGAGTACTGCTCTTATGGGTTCCCAGTCTCCTAAGAGTGGTCATAGGAACAAGTAGGATTGGTTTGGGTTTGTCTTCTCTACATTTGTGGGAAGATGGCTTTTCCCCTTTTATAACCCCCTACTCAACATCAAGAAGACAAATATCTTCAGTAGTGAGCAGCACTATGATAGATGGAGAAGAGACCAAGATTATTTGTTAACTATTTCAGCATGTTTGACCCCATAATCAACACTCTTGGCACCAGCAGGCAGGAAATCAAAAGGCGAATTGCACTGGGAAATTCTGCTGTCAGAGACCTCTTTAGAGTGCTGAAGAGTGATGAAATGACGTCACTCTAGAGACTAAGGTGAACCTGATCCAGGTTATAGTCTTTGCAGTTACTTGTTACGTATCAGAAAACTGGACAGTAACTAAAAATAACAGAAGAATTGATGCTATTGAGTTATGGTGCTGGAAATGAGTATTGAACATACCATTTACCACCAGAGAACAAACAAGACCATCCTGGAAAGGGTGAAAGTAAGTTGCTCCTTGGAAGCAAGATTGTGAAGTTCCAGGTGACATACTTTGGGTATGATACTAGGAAAGGGCCTAGTCCTTAGAGAAGGACATCATGCTTGGAAGGATAAAGGAACAGTGCAAGAGAAGAAGACCCTGGAGTATGGATTGACACAGTAACTGGGACAATAGGAGTAGGTGTGTTGGAGTCAGTGAGATCGGCTCAGAATAAAATAGGGTTCAGACCTATTGTGCAAAAGTTCATTATAAGTCACAAGCAACTAGACAGTATATAACAACAAGAATGTACTATCTCCTTGGTACAACACTTTTTGACTTCTTTTCCTATTTGAGAAATTTATTTTTTTTAGATAATAGGGATGGGTGTGTCAGAGGCAGTGAGGTTGGCGCAGGATAGAGCAGGGTTTAGGGCTGTTGTGCATAGGGTCGCTATGAGTCGCAAACGACTCGACGGCACATAACAACAACCACCTATGAGATTTGGTAGAGAAAGACTGATAAAGAAGCAAATCTATCTCTTCACAAATCAAAGCCTGGGACCTTAAATTTTTATTTGTCAAGAAATCTGGAGGACCACTACCTGGTCAACAAATGGAAAAGATCCATATTTGTTCCCATTTCCCTAAAAAAGGTGATCTTTTAGAATATAGAATTTCCATGTAATATGGTAATTATTTAACAATGTTATTATATCACATGCATGAAAAATCTTGCTGAAGATTGTGAAAAAAATGACTGGAACAATGCATTGACAGAGAACTACCATAAATTCAAGCTGGATTTAAATGAGTCTATGGCACCAGCAATATAATTGTTGAAGTCAGATAAATTTAGACTGAAAGTAGAGACTACCAGAGGGATGTCTACCTGTGTTTTGTTGACTGTGTTAAGACATTTGACTATGTGGATCTCAGCAAATTATGGCTAATATTGAGAAGAATTGGAACACTTAATCATGCTCATGTGAAACCTGTACATAAGCCAAGAAACTATTGTTTGAAAAGAGCAAGGGAAAACTATAGGTTTAAATCAAGAAAGGTGTTTTACACATTAACAAAGCACATAATAAGAACCACATGATCTCAGCAGTTAATGCAGAAAAGGCAAAATCCAACACCACTTTCTGTTAAAGACTCAGCAAAATTGGAATAGAAGGGGATTTCCTCAACATAGTGAGGAAATAAAAGACATCCAGATTGGCAGAGATGGTTAAACTGTCATTATATGCAGATGATATGATACTGTACAGAGAAAACCCCAAGGACAAAAAAAAAGAAAGAAAAAAAAAAGCAAAGCAACCAAACACCACTGTTCCTGTTAGTAGAGTGTCAGAATGTAAGATCAATATCCAAAAATCAGTGGAATGCCTCTACAGTGACAAAGAGAACTCAGTGAAGGAAATCAAGAAAGCAATACCATTTACAATGACCAACCACAAATTGAGATACTTTGGGGTGAACCTAACTAAAGTCACAAAAGACTTGTTCAAAAAGAACTACAGAACATTCCTGTGAGACACAACAAAGATCTAAATAAGTGGTAAAATGTTCCTTGTCTCAATATTGTGAAAATGACAGTCCTCCCAGAGGACCATTGTATTAAAGGTAAGACACTTATCTCCATTTTGGAGACTTGGGTGATGCTTTTGGACCCTGTAAGATAAGATGGGTATTCTTGTTTTGGTAGAGGGTCCTGTGGAATGTTTCGTTGGGTTTTCTGTGGGTTTTTGGTTGGGGGTTTTTTTTTGGTGTTCTTTTTTTATTTTATTTTTTATTTAAGCCACCTGTTTAGAGTCAACAAGACCTCCTGGAGAGCCCTTGTATTTGAAAGCTGGTTGTATGATCAGTCTTTTCCTTGTGGAGGCTCCGTATGATTCTGTAAACTCTTTTATATAAGTTCTCATGCTATTATAATTTGGAGAAGCATTCTTTTAAGTCACACAGCACTCTTCTGTCAATTTGCTCTTCTTTGGTAATCTGGGTTTGTTGTGATGCTGAACCTTGTGCCAGTGGGGCGGCAAATGCCATAATGGTTTCTCAAGGTGGACAGTGTTTGCTGTAGCTCCCAGTTTAACACAGGTTTGGAAGCAGGAGTGGCATCCACTTCCTAAACCACATGCCTCTGGAAAATCTGTGAACTTGGAGAAATGACGATAGTTACAGAAAGTCTGCAGGTCTTTTGTTCATGGGTCACTATGAGTCATGCACGATTCGATGGAAATTAACAACAACTGCAACAACGCCAACCAAAAGCAATCTACATGTTCAATGAAAACCCAACAGAGACACTGAATTGAATTTTCAAGGAGAACAAAAGCGAAATTGACAAGTTTGCTTAGAGAGGAAAGAGATCCCAAATAAGCAAAACACTTCTGAAAAACAAAAATGAAGTAAGAGGCATAGCACTCCCTGACCTCAAACCCTACTACTCAGAGGTAGTAAGCAAAACAGCGTGGTACTGGTACAATGACAGACACATAGACCAATAAAAGAGAACCGAGAACCCAGAAATGGATCCATCTATGGTCAACTGATATTCGGCAAGGGAATAAAACCTATCAAATTGGGAAATGACAACGTCTTCAACAAATGGTGCTGTCAAAACTGGACTTCTACCTGCAGAAAGCTGAAACAGGATCCACAACTCATGCCATATATAAAAATCAACCAAAGGTGGATAAGAGACCTGGGAGTAAAGCCCCAAATCATAAAGTTCAAAAAAGACACACTGGGATCAAGGTTAGATGGCCTACTCTATTGTATAAAGAGACTGCCAAATATAGCCAGATGTGTACAATCTGAAGAGAATAAAATTGATGAATGGAACTTTCTAAAAGTTAAATTTCTGTGCACATCAAAACCTTTTCCAAACAGAGTGAAAAGAAAACCTGCTGACTGGGAAAAACCATTTGAAAATATCATTTCAGATAAGGGTTTTATATAAAAAGTTTACAGAATCCTACAGGAACTCTACAAGTAAAAGTCTAAGAACCCAAGAGGATGATAATCAGAAGACCAACAGACAAATGAAGAAATGCTCAAAATCAATGGCAATAAGAGAGATGCAAATCAAAATCACAGTGAGATAGCCCCATGGCAGTGGCAAAGTTTAACAGGACAGCAAGTAATAAATGTTGGAGAGAATGTGGTGAGAAAGGAACTCTTACACATTGTGGATGGAATTGTAAAATGGCGCAACCACTCTGAAAGGCAATTTGGTGCTTACTCAAAAAGCTGAACATAGAAATTCCATATAACCCAGCTATTTCTCTACTTGGAATATATCCCAAGAAAATTAGAATTGAGACACAAACGTAAATTTGTACCTCAGTGTTTATAACAGCATTATTCACTATCACAAGAACATGCACAGAGCCCAACTATCCAACCACAATCAAATGGATTGATAAATTGTGGCACATTTGCAAGATAGATTACTTTGTATCATGCAGAAACAATGATTTTGAAAATCACTACCTAACTTGAGAGGGACTGGAGAGCATTATGCTAAGTGAACTAACTCGGTCCCATAAAGACAAATACTGTATAAACCATTATTGTAGAAATAGAAATATAGCTAGTAAAATATGTATAAGGATCCAAGGGGGTAATGGTGGGTGCAGAGAGGTGAATATGGGTTGTGGGAAGGGTAATCATAGGGTTGCACAATTTGATGGGTGGAGGGAGGGGTGAGTAAAATAAATGGGAATGATCTTCCAGTATGACAATCAACATATACGAACTTTGCAAGTAAACCAGTATAAAATAAATATTTTATTTTTAAAAACAGAAAATCATTTTATATTTCCCCCATACCTACTCAATCTGAATATTGAACAAATCATTCAAGAATCTGAACTTTGTAAAGAATGTGACATCAGCATAGGAGAAAGAGTCATCAACAATCTTTATTAGGAAGATAACACAATCTTTCTGGCTGAAAGCATGGAAAACATCAAACACAGAAGAAGATCAAAGCTCTAATTATTACGATGAGTTACATCTCAACATCAAGAAAACAAAATAGCAACATTAATTGAGCAACAGGTAACATCATAATAGATGGAGAAAAAAGTGAAATTTCAAGTATTTTATACTACTTGGATCAACAATCAACACCATTGGCACTAGTTGTCAAGAAATCAAAAGCCATGTTGCATAGACAAAATTTGCTGTCCAGGGTCTCTCCAAAGGGCTAAAGAGCAATTATGTTAATTTAAAGATTAAGGTGTATCTATTGAAGCCGTAATCTTTCGATTATTTGCTATGTATCTAACCTGAAGTGCTTGCTGCAGAAAGTCACAGACTGCAGCCTTCAATATGGATTGAAGATCAACATCAAGAAAGCAAAGATTCTCACCATTGGACCGATGAGTAGCATCATGGTAGATGGTAAAGAAAATGAGATTGTTAACAGTTTTAGTTTGCTTGGTTCCATAGTCAACACTCTTGGTACCAGCAGCCAGGAAATTAAAAGACTAATAAATTGCGCTGTGAATGTCTGCTGTCAGAGACATCTCCAAAGTACTGAAGGGCAATGTCAGTCTCGAGCCTAAAGGTGTGCCTGATTCAGGCCATAGTCTGCAATTACTTGCAATGCATCAAAAAAGCTAGACAATGACTAGGGATGATAGAAGGAGAATTGATGCCTTTGAGCTGTGATGCTGGAGAAGAGTATTGAATACACCGTAGACTGCTAGTCTCCTAGGATGAACAAACAACTTCATTCTAGAGAGGATGAGACTGGGCTGCTCTGGAGAAGCAAGGATTCTGAATCTGTGTCTGATATACTTTGGATGTGTTGCAAGGCAGGACCATTCTTTGGAGAGGGATTTCACACTTGGGAGGGTGGAGGGGCAGCGTAGGAGAGACAGACACTTTATGAGATGGATTTATTCAGTGAATGGGGTAATGAGAGTAAGTGCATCAAAGACAATAAGTTTGGCACAGGATAGAAAAGAGTTTAGGGCTGTTTTATATAGGGTCGCTATGATTCGCAGGTGACTTTTTACAGCCCATAACAATCACAACATCTAAAAGTTAGACAATTAATAAGGATGGCAGAAGAAGAATCAATGTCTTTGGATTGCGGTGCTGGGTAGAGTATCGAATATCACATTGAATGCCAAAAGGATAGACAAATAAGTCTTGGGAAAAATTCAAATAGGGTGATCCTTGGAGGCAAGAATGGGGAAACTTCACCTCATATACTTTGGGCATGCTTTTAGAAGGGGCCAATCCTTAGGGGGGAATATCATATTTGGAAAGGTGGAGTGTCAGTGAAAGAGAAGAAGACGTTCAACAAGATGAATTGACAGTAACTGTAGCAATGAGCCCAAATATATCATAGACGTTGAAGATGGCACGAGATGGGGCAAGTTCCAGATCAGTTGTTCATAGAGTTGCTATGAGTCATAGTTGACTCAATGGCATGTAACAGCAACAACGTGGGGAAGTTAAGAGTGAAATCTCATTTTCACTCTTTAAGTAAGAGGACAGCATAGAGTAGGGTAGTGAGCTGCCATCTTTAAGTCAAATGATGCATCCTACTTATTTAAACTCACTGCCACTGGAGATCAGTTGGAATATTTTAATAGACTATTATTCAGACTTCAATCAGAAGTAGTATTAATCAGAAAGAAGCAATATCTTCAATAAATATGTAGAGAAAAAAGTAAATCTCTGACCTAATATATCATTGTTCCTTACTGATTCTTTTATTAATAATTCTTTTTAATTGCGATTTTAATGAAAGTTTACAGAAAAGTTGGATTTTCATTCATTCACTGCTGCACATTTTTACCTCCTCTCTCTCCCTCCTTCCTCCCCCCAGTTGACATTTTGGGTTTAAAAAAAATTTATTCATTGTTGCACAATTACTTCCCTCCCTCCTACTCCCTCAGTCCTCTTTGTAAATGACCTTTTATTGTGGGCTGTTGTCATATAGGTTGTTGTTGTTATGTGCCCTCAAGTCACTTGCGACTATAGTGACTCTATGTACAACAGCCCTAAACTCTGCTCTGTGCTGTGCCAATCTCATTGTCTCCAACACACCCATCCTGATTACCCCAGTCACCGAATCAATCCATCTCCTAGAAGGCCTTCCCCTCCTGCGCTGTCCCTCCACCCTCCCAAGCATGGTGTCCCTCTCCAAGGACTGGTCCCTCCTTACATGTCCAAAGTATGTTAGATCGAGCCTTAGAATCCTTGCCTCCAGGGAGCCGTTAGGTGTAATCCTTTCCAGGATGAATCTGTTGGTTTGCCTAGCAGTCCATGGTACCCTCAATACTCTTTTGCAGCACCACAGCTCAAAGACATCAATTCTCCTTCTATCCTTCTTAGTCACTGTCCAACTCTGTGATGCATAGCAAGTGATTGCAAAGACCATGGCCTGAATCAGACACACCTTAGTCTCCAGAGAGACACCATTGCTCTTAAGTACTTTGGAGAGGTCACCCACAGCAGACTTTCCCATCACAATACTGGTGCTGAGAGTGTTGACTGTGGAGCCAAGCAAACTAAAGCTGTGAACAATCTCAATCTCTTCACCACACATCCTGATGCTGCCAATTGGTCTGGTGATGAGAATCTTTGGCAGTTGTCATGTATATAATGCCTAATATATTCCTATAAGACAGTTCTTTCCTGCATCTTCTGCAGTGCAATTTTCATTGTCTAGCCACTCTTATCCTATTCTCTTCCCAAACTCTCATGCTAAACCAGCTTTATAACAGTGATGCTGAGCAATATTTGTCCTTTCGTGAATGAGATGCTTCACTTACTGATTTTTGACCCAAGGAAAACTGAAAGGAGCCATTTGTTTTTATTTTTATTTTTATTTTTGAAGCACCAAACCCAAGCTCATTGTCATAGAGTCAGTTCTAAATCATAGAGATTTGAGTTTCCAAGCCTAAATTTTCATGAGATAGTATAGCCATATTGCTCCTGCAGAGCTGCTTATGGACTCAAACGTCCAGCTTTCCAGGTACCTGTACAACTTGTAATGCAGTACTCTACCAGTGTTCTTTTAAAGTAAATCGTCCTATTTTTCCCAACTCATTTATTTTTATTCCTTTGCCAATGAACACTGGTTTAATTTTGTTGGTTTTTTTCAGGTGGTATGAAAGGGTGCCTTGTTTTTGGAATTGAAGAGACAATGCTTTTGTCTCCTATGAATGCCAAATGCAGGGCAAATTAACATTCAGCATACCTATTACTCAGAAATTAAAATGCTATTACACTTCTTCAGAATGATTTCTTTTATTACAAAGATATATTTAATTGGGTATTTAAAAAGGAAGTGTTCCTTGAAATTTGGAAGTAATTTTATTATTTCCATAATTCTCTTGCCAAATTAATTAGATATTGTGAGCCAAATGTGTAGTTTAAAATTATCAGATTAATGCAAATGACATTTTGTATGTGAAATTAAAGAGCAGACTTTCAGAGTTTCTTATTTAATCTCAAAGGTAATTGTAAAAATAGTTATCTATATAAAAAGAAAAGATGTTATTGAAAATTAATTCTAAAGCCAAAGGACAAATATTTCTTCAGATTAAATGCTAAAGGACAAAGATTAATGATGAAAAAATCTTTAATTACTAGGAAGGAATTGAGTGGAAAATTATTAACTTGTCCCTTCATAAATCTTTAATACTAATTGATTAGTGTTTTATATTTAAAGATATAATCACTAGAGTGTAAATAAGCAATGTAACCTTTCTTCCTACTGGGTTAAAATATTATACCAGACATTTGAAAGACATTTTATTCTGGAATAGTAAGACCACTTTATTTCATTCCACAAACACGGAGGATGTTTTATTAGGGAAAAAAACCCAACTCAGCATATTCTTCAAGAGTTGTTATGTGCCATTGAGTCACTTACGTTTATTAGTTGTTGTCCTGTTAACCTTTGCCTTTGCTACTGGAGTGAAATGGTATCTCATTGTGGTTTTGAGTTGCATCTCTCTTATTGCCAGTGATTTTGAGCATTTCTTCATGTGTCTGTTGACTATTCAAATGGGGACTCGTACAGAAATGCTAATAGCAGCAGTATTCACCACTGCAAGAACATGAAAACAGCCCAAATTTCCAAACGCAATCAAATGGATTGAGAAATTAAGGTACATTCACACAATGGAATACTACACAGCACACAGAAACAATAGTTTTGTAAATTACTCCCTAGCTTGGGGGCACTAGAGAGCATTAAACTGAGTGAACTAACTCAATCCCATTAAGACAAATACTGTATAAGACCATTATTGTAGAACATGTATGAAGATCCGAGTGGTGGGGGGAGAGCGGGGAGCAGAGGGATGAGGATGGGTAGGGGTGAAGTGGGGTGGGGGACTGGAGTGGGAGGTTAACCACAGGGTTGCACAATTTGGTGTGTGTAGGGAGGGGTGGGTAAAGGAAATGGGAAAGATTGGTGTGAAAAACAGAGTAA
>NW_006399857.1:1989282-2036534 GCF_000299155.1 Elephantulus edwardii
TTGTCTTATCTTGCTTTCTTTCACAAACTTTAACAAACTACTTCAGAAATATTAAATTGATCTCTATCATTTAAAAATATGATTTCTCTGAGATCATTTACTCATTAGAAATATTTTAAGCACTTTATTTTAAACATATTCACATTTATTTTTCCTTCTTACTTGTACCCGTAATTATCTATGGTTCTGCTCATCAGTGGGAGCTCTGGCAGTCTAGGGGCAAGAAACTGTGCTGTAATCTCAAAGGCATGCAGTTCTAACCCTACAGTTGCTCCATAGGAAAAGGATGGGCAATCTCCTCTTATATTTAGTGCCTGTGGAAACTCACTGGAGGTGCAGCTATGAATTGGTTTCAACTCAGCAATACAACACGCTGATCAAAAAGTGAATTAAACTGCTTTATTGATAAATGTAACTTAGAATGGTTTCCGAGCTTCAGTAGTGATAGGGATGTCCAAAGAGCAAGAAAAAAGGAAAAACTCTAATGAAATTTCACTAATATGCAAGAAATGGAAGAAAATTTATTAACATTTCTCTAGAGGAAAACATTGTCTGAAAGGAGTATTTTGACCAAAAAAAAAAAAAAAAGAAAAACCCACCCAAGATATTGGTAACATGGTGATATCTAAGAGCATGTCCAGTATTAAAACATGTTGTTGTAGTTGTTGATTGCCTTCGAGTCAAGCATGAATCAAAGCGACCCTATGAACAAAAGACCTGAAGCCTTTCTATAACTATCGACATTAATCAAAGTTCAAAGAGCTTCTGAAGGCATGTTATTAATACATGATTCCTAAAATTTGGGGCATGTAATAAGAATTATTTATATTGCTTCAAAAGGGAGATATAGAATGTGAAGACAAGAATAAATAAAAAGCTAGATTTCATTTCTGTATGGTGTCTGATGTGGCTAATTCTTGTGATTCCCTCAAATACATAGCGTAAGTGCTTTTTTCCCCTCTTGTTTTTGTTTTTTTCAGAAGCTTGAGAAAGTGCTGAAACTTGCAACTTTGAAATCTGTTGGTTTAAGGTGAAACAGAAATAAAATAGACGCCAAGGATAGGTGCTAGACACAGAAGTTAAATCTGAGATGCAAGGAATTAAATAAAAGCAGTGTACTAGTAAGTAAATAAATGAAGAATGATATGACTTACACTCTTTAAGCACCATAAATGAAGGTTAAGGGGGGAACACTATAAGAAGAGGGGGAAATTTTGATTTTGTTATAATATATATCCACTGTCATTGACTTAAGTTTCTTGTGGCTCAAAGAACCCTGTAGGACAGAGTAGAATATCAAAAGTTTACAGAATCCTACAGAGCCTCCACAAGAAAAAAGCCTTATAACCTAATTACAAAATGGGCAAAAGACATCGAAAGAATTTTCACAGAGGAAGATAATCAGATGGCAAACAGACACATGAAGAAATGCTCAGAATCACTGGCAATAAGAGAGATGCAAATCAAGACCACAATGAGATACCCCAGGAGTAGTGGCACAGTTTAACAGGACAGCAAGTAATAAATGTTGGTGAGGATGTGGCAAGAAAGGAACATTTATGTAGTGTTGGATTGCAAAACAGTACAACCACTCTTGAAGACATTTTGCTGCTTCCTCAAAATGTTGAACATAGAAATTTCATATGACCCAGCTATTCCATTGTTTGAAACATGGCCTGAGAGAATGAGAACTGAGGCACAAATGGAGATTTGTAAGTCAATGTTCATAGTAGCATTATTCATAATCGGAGGAACAGGGAAACAGCACAAATGTCCAACCACAATTGAATTGATTGAAAAATTATGGTACATTCATACAATGGAATACTATGCAGCAATGATTTTGCTATGGATCAACGATTTAGTAAATCACTACCTAATCTGGGAGGGACCGGAGTGCATTCTACTGAGTGAACTAACTCAGTCTCATAAACCCAATACTACATAATACCATTATTGTAGAACGACTATGAAAATCCAAGGGGGTGGGAGCTGAGGAGTTAGGATTGGCAGATGGGTGGGGGATGGTGGTGGGGAATGGTGGTTAATCATAAGGTCTCACAATCTGATGGGAGGACAGGATGGTGAAGGAAAATAGATTCAGTGTGAAAAGTAACGTATATGAACTTTGTAAATAAACCTATATATTACAAAACATATGTTGGTGTTGTTGTTATTAAGTGCTATCAAATCTCCTGAGACTCATAGCGACCCTATGTTCAACAGCCCTAAATCTTGCTTTATGCCTTGCCAATCTTATTGTCTCCAACACATCTATCTCGACAAGGGTCTTCCTCTCCTGAACTGTCCCTCCAAGTTCCCAAGCATGATGTCCCTCTCCAAGGACTGAAACCACCTTTTTTTATCCAAAGTATGTCAGAAGCAGCTTCAGAATCCTTGTTTTCAAGAAGCAGACTGACTTCACCCTCTCCAGGATGAACTTGTTTGTTCTCCTACCAGTGCATTCAATACTCTTCTTCAGCACCAAACCTCAAAGGTATCAACTCTCCTTCTTTTATCCCTAGTGTTCAGGTCTTTCCTTCATAGGGTCGCTAAGAGTCGTCAACAACTCGACAGCATTTAACAACATAGAGAGAGCTCTATTGACCTAGTGGTTAGAAAGTTATACTACCAAGCCAAAGGTTGGTGATTTTAATCTGCAGCCCTCAAGCCTGATTTTAATTTGTTTTGGTCAAACATTCTTCTTAGTGGTATAGCACTGGTCTGTCCATTTGCTGTACAGAGGTAACTCGTACACTGTGACACTGATGTGTCAAATACCATAATGGTTACCCATGGTCGACGGTGTTTGGTGGAGCTTCCCAATTAAAACAAGCTTGGAAGCAGGAGTGGCATCCACTTCTGAAATAGATCACCTCCAGTAACTCTGTGAACATGAAGAAATGATGAACGTTATTAGAAGTGTTCAGGTCTTTTGTTTAGGGTCGCTATGAGTCATCTCTGACTCGATGGCACTTAACAACAATAACACCAACAACAATAAGCTTACAGAAGCTTATTGGCACAGGAGAGAAAGACCCTTGATGAGATGGATTGATTCTGTGAGTGGAGTGGTGGGAATGAGTGTGTTTGAGATGGTGAGGTTGGCACAGGATAGAACGGCACTTAAGGTTGCTATGAGTCTCAAATGACTTGATGGCACATAACAACAACAACATTGACAAATCTTTCTCCTGCATAAGGTCTGGCATTTTAGAACCTTTGACTGAACAATTAACCAATATACACCAGGGACTTCTTTATTAGGTGCCAAACAACAAAATCTGCAATATGTTGTTTTTGACAATTTGTTTATTTAGGAAAGAAAAATTTTTAACAAATGATTTCCAAAAAGAATGAGGTAATTTGTTTGTTGTTGTTAGGTGTTTTTGTGTATGACCCTTAGTAACTCTATGAGCCACTCACCTGAATCCTGCTCTATTCTGTGCCGTCCTCATCATTGACACACAGGAGCCCATTGCTGAAGTCATCATGTCTATGAATCTTGTTGAGGATATTCTTTGGACAGGGACATGCCACCTGGAAATGTAGAGGGTTTCGAAGGAGAAGAAGACCCTCAACCAGGTAAATTGATATGGTGACTGCTGCAATAGGCTCCAATGTGTGAGGAAGTGTGCAGTGGCCCAGGATAGGACAGAGTTCAAATCTGTTGTTCATAAGGTCGCTATGAGTCATGCTGCACTCAATAACACCTTACAACAATAATAGGAAGGGGAAGGATTTGCATTGTCTGGAACCTGTTCCTTAGGTGTAAGTACAGTAACCTAGTGGTAAGGAGTTGTGTTGCCAAGCTAAAGGGGTGCAGTTCGAATCCACCAAAATCTCCTAGGGAGAAAGGCAGAAATTGTCTTTTCCGTGATGTACTGCCTCTGATAGAGTAAGAGTCAGCCATGTGTTGGTTCCAACTCAATAGATGACAACAGACAACATCATTTTATGTAAAAGAAAAATGAAATGTGTTCATGTGTATCAGTAGGCTTTGGCAGAAATTAAATTATTAGTAGAATGTTTTATCAATACTAGTAGAATGTTTTATCAATACTAGTTGCCATCAAGTTGATTCTGACTCACGACAATCCCAACTGAGTCAGAGTCAAACTGTATTCCACAGAATTTTTAGTAGTCTTTTTTGAATACTTGACATATTTTTTTTTATTTTAATGAAGGTTCACTATGAGATTTGCTTTCATTCTTTCCTGCACATTTTTTTCTCTCTCCTCCTTTTACAATTCCCTTTGTAGTGCTTATCCTGTTCCACGCTATAAATTGTCACGTATATCATTTATAGTCATCTAATCTTTTCAAATTGTTCTTCCTTTCACCCATTCCAATGCAGTGTTTGATATATATCTATTCTTTTCCCACTCTTCCCATCATACTGTACTGATTTTATTATGACCACCATAGATTTATGCAGTATTTGTCCTATTGCTACTGGGCTCTTTCACTCAGTACAATGTTCTCCAGATTCATCCATGTTTTGCAATGTTTTATTAATGTTTATCAAACTTTATTCACAATAGTAGGGAGATTGAGGCAGCCCAAGTGCCCATCAACAATCAAATGGTTAGAGGAACAATGATAAATTCATACAATGTAATATTAAGCAGCTCTGAAAAACAATGACTTGTAAAACACTACACAACATGGATGAGTCTGAATGTAGCCACTTTTTGGAATGAGGTCCCCAGGTCTTCCTTCTGACATCACCAAGGCTTTTTCCTGTAGTCCCATTGGATGGACTTGAACCTCAAACCATTTGATTAGCAGCTGAGTGTTTTGTTGCTTTCTGTCCCTATTGTTTTTGGGATGTCATAGTCAATTCTGACTCATAAAGATCATGTGAACAACAAAACAAAGCACGGCTTTGTCCTTTGTCCTTTTCACAATTTTTGCTATGTTTGAGCTATTATTGCAACCACTGTGTCAGTCTACTTCTTTAAAGTCTTCTTTATTTTATAATTCACACAGAACAGAATGAAGTCTTTCTCCAAGAAATTGTCTTTTCAGATAACATGTTGACTACTATACAGTATGCAAGAGCAATGATTTTGTAAATTACTACCATACATGGGAGGGACTGGAGAGCATTATGCTAAGCGAACTGAGTCTTATAAAGACAAATAGCATATAAAACCACTATTGTTGAATGAGTACAAGGATCCATGTGGGGGAGGGGCTAATCATAGTGTCACAATTTGATGGGTGGAGGGAAGAATGGGTAAACAAAAAAGGAAAGATCTGCTATGAAAAACAATGTATATGAACTTTATATTTAAATCAATATAAAAGTAATAATAATAATAATAAAGAAAGTATGTTAGGCAAAGTGTTGCCATAATCACTTCTAAGGAGAATTCTGCCTGTACTTTCAAGATAAAATGATTCATTTTGCTAGTCCACAATGCATTCATTATTCTTTGCTAACACCATCATCCTTTCTTATTCATTGTTCAAGTTGCATATGCATATGAAGAGACTGAAACACCATGTCTTAGGTCAGATGTAACATTTTACCTAAAGTGACAGCTTTTGCTTTTTGACATCTTAAATCAGTCTTTTGTAACCAATCTGCTCAATGCAATGTATTATTTAATATCTCCTGCCTCCTTAGACATCGATAGTGTAGCCAGCCAAAATAGTTTTTTTTTAATAATTTTTTATTTTTTATTTATTTATTTTTTTACAGAGGATTTGGATTTCCATTCATTCATTGCCGCAATTTTCTCCTTTCCCACCCCTCCCCACCAGCTCGCTTCCCCCTCCGAAGAGAGAAAAAAGAAAAAAGAAAAAAAGAAAAAAAATTCCTTCATTAGTATACAATTCCCACGTCCCTTCCCCCACCCCCCAGTCCGAGTACACTTCTCTATGCAACCTTAATTCTGGATTCCTGTGCTAACCATAATACTCAATCATATATCACTTCTAATCTGTTCTTTCCCTCATCTGTTTCAATACAATATACATAATTTATCCATTTTTTTCTGTCATACCCCCACCCTGATGACAGACCCATTCTTCAACAGTGGCACCATGCAGTATTTGTCCCTTTGTGACTGAGATATTTCACTCAGCATAATGTCCTCCAGGGTCACCCACTTTGAATAATATTGCATGAGTTCCTTGTTTTTCAATGCTGCATAATATTCCATTGTGTGGATATACCACAGCTTCTCTATCCATTCGTTTGTTGATGGGCCCTTAGGCTGCTTCCAACTCTTTGCTATTGTAAACAAAGCTGCAATAAACATGGGTGTGCATATATCTGCTTGTACGGCAGACATGGTCTCTCTGGGGTATATTCCCAGTAATGGGATTGCTGGGTCAAATGGTATCTCTATTTGCAATTTTTTTAGAAAGTGCCACACCGCCTTCCACATGTCACTCTTCAGTTTGTTTATAATGTTACTTATTGGTTCAATTATATAATGATATTTGTTTTCTTTATGTTTAAGTGTAATCAATACTGAAAGTGGTAGTCTTTGATCTTCATTAATAAGTGTTTCAAGTTATTTTCTATTTCAGTAAGCAAGCTTGTAACATGAGCATATTGCAGATTGTTGATGAATCTTCCTCTTAATCTGGTGACACCATTTTCTTTTTTAAATTAATTTTAATGAAAGTTTATAGAGACTTAGGGTTTCCATTCATTCATTGTTGCACTTTTCTCCCTACCCATCCCCTACTCTCCAATTTACTCTTCTCCCTGAGAAGTAAAACTCTTTCATTGTTATGCAATCTCTCCCCCCAAGTCCACTCCACTGTGCAACCTTCATTCTGGACCCCTGTCCTGACAATAATACCCAATCATAAATCCCTTTTAAATAGTTCTCTCCCTCATCTGTTTCAATGCAGTATACATCATTCGTCCCCTCCTTCTCTGTCTTCCCTCAACTCTGATGTCAGTCCCATTTTAAAACAGTGGCCTTATGCAATATTTGTCCTTTTGTGACTGAGATATTTCACTCAGCATAATGTCCTCCAGGGCCATCCATTTTGCATAATATTTCATGAGTTCCTTGTGTTTCAATGCTGCATAGTATTTCATTGTGTGACTATACCAGAGCTTTCCTATCCATTCGTTTGCTGATGGGAACTTGGGTTGTTTCCAGCTCTGCTCTTGTGAACAAAGCTGCAACAAACCTGGGTGTGCATATATTTGCTCGGGTGGCTGTTATGGTTTCTTATGTAGTCCACTTCCTTGGATTATTTACTCAGCATATAGATTTAATACAAATAATTAAAGGTTATAATCCTGAAACATACCTTTCTTGATGATAAGCCATAAAATATTTCCATGTTCTCTTTGAATGACTGTCTCTTGATCTATGTATAGGTCCATGTGAGCACAGTCCTGTGTTTTAATATTTCAGTCTTTGCCGTGATATCTTTATTTTGTTAGGACCAACACAGTCTAATATCTTTTTGTACTAAAAACAAAACAAAGCCCAAAAGACACAGGCTATGTCTCTCTGGTATTCTCTTCTTTTGGTAAAGATTGAACTGACATCAGCAATTTTATCCTCATTTCACCACCTCTTCTGAATGCAAATTAAATTTCTGGTGGTTTCTTGCTCATATACTAGTCTAACCATGTTTTCTTTATCTTCAGCAATATTTGGTTAGCATTTGTGAGTGTTATTTATCTTTACCACCCGACTCACTCACATAGTGCCATCAAGTCAGTTACAATTAACAACAACCTTTCATCAGGTTTCTAATGCTGTAAATCTTAATGGGAGAAGATTATCCATCTTTATCCATTGGAGTCCTGGTGAATAAAACCTGCTGGAGATATTCAGCCTTTGGGTTAGCAGTATAGCTACCTACCTAGTCTACATCTGCCATGTAGGAGTTCACATTCATTGATAGATTTATTTACTTATGAGGGCCTCGGGTGACACAAATAGTTTGTGTTATATCATTCAACCCAGGGGTTGAGTTTTTGTTGTTGTTTTTGTTAAGTGTCTTCATGCTGACCGTGAATCATAGTGAGTCTATGAACAATAGATTGAAGTCTTTTCCTATCTTTCATCAGCCTAACAATCTCACCCATGCTCAATCCCACTGTTGGAGTAACTTTATCAGTTAATCCCATTGCAGATTTTCCTCTTATGCTAACCCTCATGTTTTCCAAGTATTATGTCTTTTTTCCAAATACAGCCCCTTTCTAAGAGCATGCCTAACGCATGTGAGATGAAGTCTCACCTGTCCTTGACTTTATAGAGTACTCTGGTTGCACTTCCTCCAAGACAGATTTATTTGTTCTTTTGGCAGTATATGATGTAATCAACTCTTTGCCAACAACAATGCAAAGGCATTGATTCTTCCTTGGTCATTTTGATTTATAGCCTAACTTTCACATTCACATGAAGCTATTGAAAATATGATGTCTTGGTCCAGGCACTCTTTAATCTTTATAATGCTATCTTTGCTCTTCGGTACTTAAAAAAGTTCATGATAGTAGATTTTTCTAATGTAATATATCTTTGAGTTCTTCGCTTCTTTTACTGTCAGTGCTAATTATGATTCCAAATAACATTAAATCAACAAAGTCAACTTTTTCTACATCATCATTATGTTGTCTATTGGTCCAATTGAATAAAAGAAAGGTGTAATTATCTACTTCTATAAAGATTACATTCAAGTAAACTTTTTGAGACACAACTTCTACTGCATAATACATGTCAAAATGAATTGGTCTTAAGGACAAAAATGGTTTTTGCTGCTGTTACACTACATCGATATTTCTTTTGCAAAATCCTCCCTGATTCAGAGAGATTTGCTTTGTTCTTAGAACCTTTGGTAATTTTATTTGTAAAGATATATTTTTCAAATATGTTTCAATAAAACAATTTGTGAGCTTTGGCACCCAAATGTCACATATTCTTCTGGATCTCTTTGTGCTCCTTATGGTTTCCACTCCTGAGATTTGCTCTATTAAGAGGGAATAGGACAAAAGAACCTCTTATTTGGTTACATTTACTTTAAAGTGAACTGCTGAGGAAAAGAGTGGTGTGGCACTTTGAAGAGAAGTTTGGTATTGGTGATGAGAGCAAGAAACACAATTTTAGTTCAGTGGGTAGGGGATTTGCATGAGAAAATATACAGAAATGAAAATGAGTAAATCACATATGGGCATGGTCAACAAATTTTGCTAGTGGAAGCAGAGATACTGTGGTGAGAGGTAATGAGAAATGAAAGTGGTATGAGATCCTGGGGGGTGTAATATTAATAAAAAGTCCTGAAGACCAGAGAGGTATTGGAATCCCCATTAATAAGTGACACTGAAGTCCTGAAGGTGGTTGACTAGGCAAGGATATGGAAGAAAACAACTTTAGAGGAAAATTATTAGAGTGCCTATGAAGAAGAGGGAACTGAACTGAGATATTTTAGACAGAACTTTTTTGGAAACCACCATAGCAATTCGGATATGAGCTGATCAGATGTCTGCACAGGATGCCTCTCAGACAGAGTTGAAAATGCCAATGAAAATGACACAGTTACAGTGCTTGTGGGAGTTTGTATGATGTAAGGTTAAAAAAGCATTTGCCTATAACCCAAAACCTGAAAATTTAGAATACTGAGGAAACTTGGAGAAGTGGGATAGCTACACGGAGCTCTGCTGGCCTAGTGGCAAGAAGCTGCATTGCAATCCTAAAGGGATTGTGATTCGAATACAATCAGCTGCTCTGTCAGAGGGTCAGGTTATGGGCCAATGTCCAGTTGGTAAACAACAATAAAAACAAAGATATATGCAGAAGGAAAATGAAAGGGAAATATCTTAGAAAGGAAACTAAATTACTATAGTAAAAGCTAAGACTTTTAAATACATTATTAATTATTACCTCAGTGCAGTAAGAAGACATATTTGGAACACCTTTCAGAAGTTGTGATGTTAGGCAATCTCAGGCAACTCAAGTTTTTTGTGTGAATTTTACTTGAGCTTAAAGGAATATGCAATATAGATGTTGAGTCTTATTTCCTCTGCCAAATCACCTTGAGCATTAGAGTTGCAAGAACTGTCCATAGGAGGAGGTTGTTAACCAAGAGAAACTCAGTGAGTGGTAAAAATGGTTAATGAACTCGGCTGCTAACTGGAAGTTTGGATATTTAAGTCCACCCAAAAGTGCTTCAGAAGACAGGTCTGGAAGTCTACATCAGAAAAATTAGCCATTGAAAGACTATGGTACACATTTATTTACTTATGTATTTTTTAATGCTGATCCATATTGAGTTGGAATTGACCGGATGGCAACTGCTTTGATTTGCCATGAAACTTGTTACTCCGTGAGTGACTTTAGAGATTCCAACCATCACTGTAGTTTGGGAGTACAAGAAGAAGTAAGATTTTCCTTGGAAATGATTTTTGTCAGGAACTTAGAAGTCACTGGGTCATGAAGTGATGTTAGAATGCAACTGTAGCAATGAGTACTTTGACCATGTTGCTAGGAGGGGATATTCCTTGGAGAAGGAGATGATGCTTGGAAAGGCAAAGGGTCAGTGAAGAAGAGGAAGACCCTCACCCAGGTGGATTGATGCAGTGACTGCTGCATTGGGCTGTACTGTGAGGAAGGTACAGGCTTCAGATCATTTGTTCCCAGATAAGGTTGCTAAGTGTTGTACACCGCTAGACAGACGGCATCTAACAACAACAACATAACAATGAGAATCTCTGATAAAGCAACTCTAGTATTTAATATGCCAGACGTTGTCCTCCATCCATTGCACGACAATTATAAGTATAGCTTGCAATAGAAGTATACTTGCATTTCATAGCCATCACTTGAACATGACTGCTTTGCAATTTATGCAAAAGTGTACCAATTTTAGACTTAAAATTTTTTCCTTATAAAAAGCTCCTGTGAATAGCATAGCTTGAAATGCTGTTCTCAACTTTCTCTATGAATAAAGAAAGGAAAGATAGTGCCCTTTCAAGTTGATCAGATTACAGAATTACTGTTATCTTTAACACTTTCAAGGTATCTTTAACTGTGAAGTAAAGTGTAAATTAGCTGGAAAAGCATGTTAGCTCAGTTTCCTGACAAAGATAGGGAATTTTCAATAGTTGACATCCAGCTGGTTCTTGTTTTCAGCTTGTAAGTGTTCTGTGTTTTTTAGTAGTACTGACAAAACTTTAGAAAAATGAGTAATACACAATGAATATAAATACATTCCCATTTAAAGAATCTCCCATCTGATTAATCTCATATAGAATAGACATTTCCTAATTATATATAATTTATTCTATAATATGCATATTTATAATGGCTGCATTTTTCTAGTTTTAATTGCTCTAATGTAATGGACTTTAAAATATTTTAAAGAAATAATTTCATTCCCTTTTCATTGTTGAGAAGAAACACAACAAAATATATACCAAACAAATGGTTTCTCCATGTACTATTTAATTAAATTGATATTTTTCTAGTTGTGTAATAATTCTGATTTTCTTTTTCCAAGTTGTTCCTCCCACATAATATAAATTTACTTTACTCTGAGGCATCTATTGAGCCCTGAAGACCAGAGTGACTGTTTGTTCTAAAATTAGGGGAGTTGTGGTGGAGCAACTCTATCAATCCAAAGGCAGGTGGTTCAAATCCACCAGCTGCCATGTAGAGGAGAAAGATGGGAAATATCTTCCTTTGTGAATTAGACTCTCTGAAAATCTACTAGAGGTGATCAGTCATGGGTCCTTTGGACTCAATGGTAATACATCAGTGAATAAGCTGTGCATTTGAATATATATATATATATATATATATATATATATATATAATTTTTAAAGGGTATAACATCAAGGCAGACATTTTTTACTGTTTTTGTTAGATGCCATTGAGTCAATTCCAGCACAAAACTACCCTGTTCAACAGAATAAAATCACTGCCCAGTTCAGTGCCGTCCTCACGCTCTCTGCTGTATTTAGGTCTATTGTTGCAGCCATCACATCAATCTATTTCACTGAGGATCTTCCCCTTCTTCACTTGTCCTCTAATTCCTAAATCCTGATGTCTTTCTCCAGGACATTGTGATTTTCATGCTTGTCTTTCCACTAACCTTATAGCTTTAAGTTACACGTTACTTATTGTTGTTAGGTGCCATCAGGTCAAATATGACTCCTAGTGACCTTATGAACAACAGATCTGAATTCTGTCTTATTCTGTGCAATCCCCATCGTCTCTGATATATTTGAGCCCATTGCTGCAATCAGCATATCAAATAATTACATTGGGGAGCCTTCCTCTCTTTTACTGACCTATCTAAGCATGATCTCCCTTTCCAAGGAATAGCTTTTTCTAGCAACATGACCAAAATGTGTGAGACAAAGCTTCACCATCCTTGCCTCCAAGGAGAAATCTGGATGTATATTTTCCAAGACTTATATTATTTTGGCAGTCCATTCAGTACTCTGAAGAGTCCTTCACTACTCTTAGTCAATGCTACAGTTCAAAGGCACAGATTTTTCTCCTGTTATTCTTATTTATTGCCCAGCTCTCAGATGCATAGGAAGTGACTGAAAAGATAATGCATGAACTGGGTGCCTTAATCTTTAAACAGACATTGTTGTTCCTCAGTTAAATGAAGAGGTCACTGACAGTGGACATTTCAAACACAATTTATCTCCTGACTAAAAGATTTGAAGAAGAATGGTATTACATTCATTGTGAAAAGACAATTTCTAGATCCAGCCTAGTACAATGTTGTGAATGATAGGATCTATCCATACACATACAAAGAAGACCTGTTAACACAATTATTATTCAAAATATGCCCCAATAATGAAAGCCAAAAAGAGGAAACTGAAGATTTCTACCAACTTTTACAGTCTGAAATTGATCAAACATGCAATAAAGAAGCATTACTAATTATTGGTGACTGGAATGCAAAACTCGGACACAATGAAGAAGGAATAGGTCCTAGCATGAACTTGAAACAGAAGTGAGGGTGGACCTTGAATGATTGAGTTTTCTACGCACAATGATTTATTCATCGCAAGGACCTTTGAAACAACAAACAAAACAAAAAAACAAACCCCCAAACAAACATAAAATTTGCCTTTACGCTTCGAACTCACTTGACAGTCTGCAAAGGAAATCAGATGGGCTACATCTGTGGAAAGACTCCTTGAAAAAGCTCATTATCAACAGTCAAAGCCAGGCCAGAGGCTTGCTGATAATATAGCAAACCACCAAACACTAATGAAAAGAGTCTATTCTTTTTGAAATGAACTTCTACACTTCAGGAGTGGCAGGGTTCACACAAAATTTTATGTTTAAGTGTAATGTGTGAAATGAGGTAGTTCATCTACTTTGATTTTAATTTGTGAATAACAGTGCTCTTAAAAATAAGACCAGTATCGTAAGAATGCTAATATAAGTGGTTGAGGAAAGCTATTTTAAAAGTAAGCCAGTAAAAGAATTTTTGACAGTAACAGTTTTCACGTATTCGACCAGCTGTCAATAGGATTATGCAGGGAGGGATGGAGATCCAGAGTCAACATGTAAGTCCTAGAAAAGGCGTCCTCTTTGGCTGCACAGATGCACCAGCAAGGATGTTAATGACATTCTCTCCACTGTTAATGCAATGGCCACTTAGGCTGAGAAGTGCTGTTCCATTTTTGTTCTACTGTTTCTGAAGCATGTTTGAGTGTAGTGGCCCTGTGAAATTAAATGCGATTTTGACAGACAGGCTTCTAGAAAACAGTGAGAAATTCTTAAGCGTGAATTGGAAATAGCCTTCTCTCCTCCAAATCACTTTATGAGGTTTTCATGCTTCTGCTAAAAGGGCAGTGAGGACAGCTCCTCATTAAGTGGTCTCATAGCGCCAGTGGAGCCTCCACAAACAATAGCAGCAGCTGGCTTGCTCTCCAGTCTCCAGCTTGTTATCATAGCCTTTCTTAGGCAAATAAAACCCCTTTCTGTCCTCTTGGAGATTCTCCGGAGACTCAGAATTGAGGGAACTCGGTTATTAACTTTGGTCCATTTTGTCCAGGAAGTATATTTCAGTCCCAAATTCCAGTCTGAAAAAGTCTTTCTGAACAGCTAGAGCTCTAGGAAAATTGACTTTCTTTCCCCCATGTTATTGGAAAATATCCAAATTAGGATTCTATACTCAAATACCTCACATTTGGTGGCTCAATTATTTGGAGATAGAGTGTTGGATGACTTTTGCTGTTATTTTTATTGCATGTTGTCTCAAAAAAGGCACTCAAAATCATTGTTTGTCTGGACTCAGTTCATACTTGCATCTCTATTAGGTTTTCAGAGGCTATAAATCACACAGGAGGAGCTTACCCATTTTACTACTGCAGAGCAGCTGGTGGATTTGAACACCTTCCTTTGGGTTAATAGTGCAAGTCTTTTACTCACTAGACCACCAGAATTCATTGTAAGGTACTTGAAAGAAAGGTCTGGCAATTTTGTTTCTGAAATATCAGCCACTAAAAACTTTATTGAACACAATTTTACTCTGACACATGTAGTGTTACAACATGATGGCAAACAGTTCTAAAACTAACCACCAAAGCTGTTGGTGCTTCCTCACTAACCAAATAGACTATATATGATGAATAACCCAATTTTAATTTCCAATAACAATTCATAATTCCCCTTTGGCTAAGTTTCTTCTCATAAGTTAATGCTTCTGAAATACGAGACTGCCTTCAGAGAACGTGAGTAATTTTAGGGACCCACCTCAGTTCCTTGCACCAGCCTGACGGTTTCACACTAAAGGGAATGTGTCAGAGAATCGGGTAGAGATATTTCAGTAATGAATGACCATTTCCCCTTTAATTTTTGTTTTTGGAAATTTAGATCATGACAATTTAGAATTTATTGAATAAAGATGTAAAGAAAGTAATAGGCTTTTCATTTGTCTGGTTTGGTGGTTTGGTTTGCTCCCCCCCCCCCCCCGCCAACCTTGTTCTCCTTCTTTATTAGTGAAATGGAGGAAAACAAGAAGCCTCAATTTCTGTGTCAGGACTTTTGAAAAAGAAAACAACAGGCTGTCCAACTTTAACAAACTTAGAACTTACTTATCAACCTTCTGAGAAGAAAGTTGCTTTTGGATGAAACAGGGCTCTAATGACTTTCAGTAGGACAAATCCTCTGTTTCTTCATCTCTCCACACTTTTGGTGTTGGTTCCATTTTCTGATTGGCTCTGCTCTGTGCTGCAGCAACATCAGCTACATCACTCAGGGAGAAATGGTGAGGTTAGTGCTGATTGGACCTGATTGGGTGAAGGTGAACAACTGCACCAATCACTGTTGTCTGGAGAAGGAGAATGAAGAGTTTTGATTAATCAGAGTGTGGTCACATATCATCCAGAAATTAGCCACTATAATCATGTGGCTGTTAGTGAAAGGAGGTGGAGCCCTGTATGAATATGGAGATGGTGCCAACAAAATTAGGATGAATACATTTTAGAGAATCAAAGACTGTAGCTATCCAATCTTTCCTGATGTTTAGGGAGAAAAATCTGATATTTACAATGCTAATGTATCTGAATAAAGGAAGTATGTACTCAAGAATTCATATCACTCTCTTCTTCATTTGGAAAAAGGGATGTAAAATGATATGGAAGCTCAATATCATATTAACTGATGCCAATGAAGCTATATAGCATCATGCACATAAACTTAGAATGACTAAGACAATTTCAAGCTTTCAAAACACATTGCTTTGCTAGATGTGATCTTAACACTTTAAACTTACTTGCAATGTTTTTAGAAATGCAGAAGAGACAACAGAAGGCAGTGAAAGAAAAAAGGGGAAATTATGATAGATGCTGAGATTACATATCCATTATGTTCTGTTATTAAAAGTGCTTCCTTTTGTATAAAGAATACTGTGACGTTAGTTCTTAGTTCAAGGCCATAGCCACAAAAAAAAATTCTAGCTTCTACTGACATTATATTTATTCTTTAAATTTTACTACTTCAAATAAAAATCTGCAACTGTCAGTATTTTATCTATTTTTTTTCCTTTTTCATCTTCTCTAGGCACTGGATCAAACTTCTTGTTCCCCTGTGAATGATCTCTATTTTGTAAACAATTGGCATAGGATTGTTGACAGCTTAGACAGGTCTTGGAGATTCAGAGGGAAGAGAGAATAGAAAATCACTGACAAAGTCTACATGTGTGCAAAGTGTGAAGTACATTTTTTGTGATGCTTTGGATTAAATGTCATTCTTCATTTGACCATTTTAGTTAAGATGAATACACACATATACAGACACATATGCATATGTCTTCTGCTTGATAAGGAGGCATTCGGATTTGAACAGTCAGGATATATAGGTTCTATATAAGAATATCAGGTAGACTATTTGGATAAAATTAACAGTTTATTAAGACAAATGTTCAGTTTCATTTTCCTGAAGGGAATCACTGTGCAGTTGAATAGAAACACCCTAATTGTCCAGTTATTTTGGTGCTATCTCAGGGTGCTAAAGGGAATTATAGTGTCTTAGTGGTAAGGCATTGGGCTGTCAAACCAAAAGCAGGCAATGTGAATCCACTAGTTGTTCCATGGGGGAAAGATGGATAGTCACGTCAAAGATGGATTGATACATTGACTGAAGCAATGGGAATGAACGAAGTGGAAATTGTGACAATTGATCAGTAAGGCTAATGTCACAACTGTTGATTATAGGTTCACTGTGAGTCACTAATATCACACGCAAGCAAGATATTGCTGAAGATTATTCAGAAATGACTGGAACAGTACATCAGCAGAGAACTGCCGATGTGTAAGCTGGATCTAGAAGAGAACGTGGCACTGGGGGCATCATTGCTAACGTTAGATGTACCTTGGCTGAAAGCAGAGAGTACCTGAGGAATATCTATCTATGTTTCATTGACTATGCAAAGGCATTTGAGTGTGTGGATCACAAAAAATTGGGGGTTACCTTGAGAAAAGTGGGAATTCCAGAACACTTAATTGTGCTCATGCAAATCCTATGCTTGGACAGGAAGCAGTAGTCAGAATAGAGAAGGGAAATACTGCATAGTTCAGGATAAGGAAAGGTGTGCATCAGGGATGCAACTTGTCTCCATACTTTTTCAATCTATATGCAGAAAAGATCATTCAAGAAACTTGTATTTATGAGGAGGAATGTCATTCCAGTCTTGTAAGAAGAATCATCAACAACTTACATTATGCAGATGACACAACTTTGCTTGCTGAAATTGAAGAAGACATGAGACGTTTGCTGCAGAAGGTCAAGGACTGTAGTTTTCAATATTATTTGAAGCTCCACATCAAGAAAGCAAAGACTCCCATCACTGGGCCTATTGACAACTTCATGATAGATGGAGAAGAGATTCAGATGGTTGGTAACTTCAGTTTACTTGGTTCCACAATCAACATTCTTGGCACCAGCAGTCAAGAAATCAAAAGACAAATTGCAATGGGAAAATCTGTTTTCAAGAACCCCTCTAGAATATTGAAGAGCAACAATGTCAGCCTGGAGACTAAGGTATGCCAGATGCAGGTCATGGTCTTTATAATTACTTGCTATTCATTAGAGAGTTGGACAATAACTATGGATGATGGAAGCAGTATAGATTCCTTTGAGTTGTGGTACCAGAGAAGAGTATTGAACATATTGTGGACATAGAGCAGGTCTTTCCTGGAGAGGGTAAAACCAGTTTGGTCCTTAGAGGCAAGGATTTTGAGACTTCATTCCACATACTTCGGGCACATGGCAAAGAGGGACCAGTTCTAAGAGAGGAACATCATGCTTGGAAAGATGAAGGGACAGTACAGGAAAGGAAGAACCAGGATAAGATGGATTGACACAGTGATTGGAGCAATGGGATTAGGTCAGTGGGAGATGATGAGATTGGCTCAGGATAGGGCAGCTTTCAGAGATAATGTACCTAGGATCACTATGAGTAACAGACAACTAGATGGCACATAACAACACCAATAGCAATGTGGATGTCATATCCTCTTCTATGATTTGCATCTGATATATAAAATAATTGTGTCCTTGATTTATGATTTTCCCCGTTTAGAAGTTGTTGTTATTAAGTTCCTATGAAGCACAGATCAAAACCTTGCCTCATCATGTTCTGTTCTCAAAATCTGCACCACGCACAAGTCCGTTGTAGTACTCACTGAATCAATATATTTAGTTGGAGATCTAAGAAGTAGTTTGGCAAAAATTAAAACTTAATAAGAGTGACTGAAATATAAGGCAAGATGTTAAATCTCTAAGTGAAGGGAAATTAAGAAATATGTTTGAAAAATATTCAAATGAGTATTAGCATGTAATCACCTATTTTTAACTGAGATAGTAAAAGTCAACTTCCAATATTAAGATTATAGTTAATGATTTCATCATACTTGTGTTCACTCACAATAAGAAAATTGACAGCCAGGGACCTCTTGAAAATGCTGAAAAACCAAGATGTCAGGTTAAATATTAAGGTGAGTTTAAAGATTAAGGTGTGTTTGATCCAAACCATGGCCTTTTCAATTACTTGCTATGCATCTGAAAGTTGGACAGTGCATAAAAATGACAGAAGAAGAATGGACGCCTTTAATTTCTGTTTCTGAAGAAGAGTACTCAATATCTCATGGACTGCCAAGAAATAAGCCAATATGTCAACCAGGATGTTCCTTAGAGGAAAGGATCATGACTTTACATCTCCTATATTTTGAGCAGGTTGTTATAAGGAGCCAGTTTTTGAAAGGGGACATCATTCTTGGAAAGGTGGAGGGTCAGTGAAGGAGGGAAGACCCTCAAAGAAATCGGATGACATACTAACAGTGACAATGGATGTAAGTGTGGCACAGAGGATGAGGTTGGCATAGAGTAGGGTTCAAGTCCATCGCTTATATAGTCTCTATGAGTCATAGTCGAGTCAATGCCGTTTAATAACAACTGCTTGTTTCCCTTCCTTCAATTAGCCCAGGGGAATCTATATCCATTCATAGAACTATCATCAAAATATTTGTGAAATATCATTGATTATCAACTTTGTAAGTACTTGTGAAAAATCAGAATAGTAGAAAGCAACAAATTATTTCTATCCTTGAGGGATTTAAGAGGATAACTGGGAGAGGGAGAAGGGAGGTAGAAGGAGGAAAATGTGTAACCATGAATGAACGAAACTCTATTTTTTGGTAAACTTTTGCCAAAATCACGATTAAAATAAAAATATAAAAAAGTACAATTGAATAAGAACTATATTACAGCACATATAAGAGTATCAGTTATATTTATAAGAGCAGTTTAGTAACCAATAGCATATACATCAAGAGACAAGAAATAGTTTTTGTAAGGCCAGAGACTAAATGTTTTTAGGCTTTGTGGATCATACAACTCCGGTTGCAACTTTCAGCTTTGTAATACTAAAGTAGCTACATAAGTGGATGAATGTGGCTGTGTTCCAATCAAATTTTATTTATGGTTACTGTAATGAAATTCTTATACTGCTTACATGGCATTAAATGTCATTCATCATTTGATTTTTCTTTCAATGATTTAAAATCTGAAAAGAATTCATAGTTCACATATTTCATAAAAACAAGTGCTGGGTCAGATTAACCCACAGGTCACAGGTAAGGCAGTGTAGACGATGAGTTACTGTACTTTAACAGGGTATGAGTTCCTAACATGTGCACTACTTATTATTTCTTCTTTCAGAGCAAAATCAAATGTACAAGCCATATTAATGTTATATACTGACAAGTTGGTTCTAAGTCATGAAAACATTGTGTACATCAGAACGAAAGACTGCCTGGTCCTGTGCCACACGCATGGTCACTACAGTGCTTGAGCTCTTTGTGGTAGCCACCAGGCCAAAACATCTCACTGAGTGTCTTGTTTGTCTTGGCTGATACTCCACTCAATAGATTATGATATCCTTCTGCTGGAACTAGCCTCTCTGCTAACATGACCACAGCATGTAGATAAAATCTCAACATTCTTCTAGCTAAGGAGAATTTGGCTGCACTTCTTTCAAAACACATTCTTTGTACTTTGGGCAGTCCAGAGTATATTCAGTTTTCAGCAACAGCAATGCAATTCAACAGTGTCAGTTCTTCTTAAGTCCTTATTATGCATTATCTAACTTTTTCATGTATAATTAAAAGTATCGTGACTCTCAAAAATTACATCTCTTTAGCCCTTGAAGTAGATCTTAGATCCTTTGAAGCAGATGTATCCAAAACAATTTTGTACCATATAATGCAAGGCTCAATTGTAAAAAAAAAAAATTCTATCCAGATTTTTTTTTGTAGTTTTTTTAGTGATTTGTAGTAGAAATCTTGCTTGATTAGAACTGAAGGTAGTATGTATTCATGTGTGCCACTGGGTGATGGTTTAATTTGTATATATGTTTGCTTTGTGAACAGTGGAAAACAGAAAGATGAAAATGTAAATAATAACCAGAAAATTTTGAATGCTTGACAGAGTTTACCATACTTTAGGAAAGAAGTTCCCAGGAGTTTTGCAAGTAGTTGAATAGACTGATCAGAATTAAGTGTTAGAATTTAGGTCAGAAAAATTGATGAAACAACTCCCTTGGAGAGAAACTGCTTCAGTTGGGGAGCTTGGCTGCTGGGAGATGCAACAGATCACTGAGGACAATAATAGACTATAGGAGAAACAAGCCACACTCAGGCGAGATTCTTACAGAGTTGCACTGCAGGCCACAGAGGGCATACAGAACTTTGGGAAAGGCACTCATTCCCACTGCACAGGCCCAGAAAATACTTCCAGTAGTGGGAGTTGTCCACCTTCCATATGGAACACTTAAGACCACATCTAATCAATAGCTCCATAAAATTAAAAAACTGTCTCTAACCGGTATTCAGATACAGCAGAAATAGGGTAACATACACCAAGAAAACTCATAATGTCAAGAAGCTGGAAGGCAGCTTCAAATATTGTGTTAAAACAAAACAAGTTTTCTTCTAAAAAGTAGGTCATATTGCAGACCAAATGAATACTTCAGAGACAAGAAGGCAGAAGAAATATGTTAATATAGAGTTGTACAAACAGCGACTGAAGAATGTATAGATGATGCAAGAAAGAATGGTAGCCATAATTAAAGAAACTAAAAGACCAGTATAATTTTCAATATCCAACCATAAATTGAAATACTTGGGAATAAACATAACTTCTTCTTGGTGTTGTTATGTGCCGTCGAGTCATTTGTGACTCATAGAGACCCTATGCACAACAGCCCTAAACCGTTCTCTATCCTGTGCCGTCTCATTGTCTCTGACACACCCATCCCGATTACCCCAGTCACTGAATCAACCCACCTCGTAGAGGGTCTTCCCCTCCTGCGCTGTCCTTCCACGCTACCCAGCATGATGTCCCTCTCTAAGGACCTGTCTCTAACATGTCCAAAGTGTGTCGAGAATCCTTGCCTCCAAGGAGCATCCTGGTTTAACCCTCTCTAGGATGAATCTGTTTGTTTCCTTGGCAGTCCATGGTACATTCAATACTCTTCTCCAGCACCACAGCTCAAAGGCGTCAATTCTCCTTCTATCCTCCCTAGTCATTGTCCAACTCTCTGATGCATAACAAGTGATTGCAAAAACCATGGCCTGTATCAGGCGCACCTTAGTCTCCAGAGAGACACTGTTGCTCTTGAGTACTTTAGAGAGGTCCCTAACGACAGACCTTCCCATCGCAATACGTTTTTTGATTTCCTGGCTACCGAGACACAAAAGACCTTTACAAGCAAAACGATCACTACTGCATGAAACAATAAGAGATCTAACTAAATGGAAAAGTTATTCCCTATTAATAGATAAGAATACTCAACATATTGAAAATGACAATCCTACCAAAAGCAATCTACATGTTTAATGTAATCCCAATACAGGTATCAAATTCATTTTTCAAAGAGATAGAAAAGGCATTTTGCAAGTTTATTTAGATAGGAAAGGCACCCCAAATGAGCAAAGCCTTCCTGCAAAATGAAAAAAGAACTGGGAAGCTTAGCACTCCTAAAGCTAAAACAGTCATAACAGTATGATACTGGTATGATGACAGACACATAGACCAATGGAACAGTTGTGAAAAGCCAAAACTAATGCCATCTACAATGGTTAGCTGGTATTTTATAAGGAACAACAATCTAACGAACTAGGAAATGAAAATTTCTTCAGCAAATGGTGCTGGCAAAACTGGGCTTACCGAAAGCTGAAGCAGGATCCACATCTCACACCATACACCAAACTCACCTCAAGTGAATTCGAGACCTAGGAGCAAAATAGGACCAATTGAGAAGGCCTAGCCTATGGCATCACGTTGTGGTTGTTGTTGTGTACTATAGAGGCAGAGCTGACTCATAGTTGACCCTCCAGCAGGTTTTCAGAGACTGTTAATTGCATGAAAGGAGATTGCCCATCCTTCTTCCACAGAGCAGCTGGGGGTCTCGAACTGTGTGCCTTCTTGCCGCTAGACTACCAGAGCTCCCTAATGGCATAAATAGATTTGCAAATATAACCAGATATACACCATCAGGAGAAGACAAAATTGACAAATTGGACCTTCTAAAAATTAACTCCCTGTGTGCATCAAAACCTTTTTCCAATTAGGTAAAAAAACTTATTAGCTAGGAAAAGACAATTGGCAGTGCCATCTCAGACAAGAGTCTCATAACTAAAGTTTACTGAATACTACAGGAATTCTACCAGGAAAATACTGATAATTCAATTACAAAATGGTCAAAAGAAACGGAAATACTTTTCACAGAAGAAGATAACCAACAAATGCATGAATAAATGCACAAAGCTACTAGAAATTAGAGATGCAAATAAAAACAACAATGAGATAAACATCTTATCCTAGCAGCAGTGGCAAAGCTTAACAGGACAGCAAGCTATAAATACTGGAGCGAATGTAGAGAGATTGGAACTGTCATGTACTGCTGGTGGGATTGTAAAATGGTATAACTGCTCTGGAAGGCAGTTTGGCGTTTCCTCAAAGAGCTGGGCATAGAAATACCATATTACTCGTCTATTACACTGTTAGGAATACTGTTGTTGTTATGCAGAGTCGAGTTGCTTGCAACTCATGACAACCCTATTTATAGTAGTTCTGAAACCTGCTCTGTCCTGTGCCAACCTTACTGTCTTTTACACTCCTACCCTTTTCTCCACCAGTCACTGTACTAATCCATCTCATCGAGAGTCTTCCTCTCTTACCCTGTCTCTCCACCCTTCCAAGCATGACGTCCCTCTCTCTAAGGACTGGTCCCTCCTTGCAACATGCCCAAAGTACGCCAGAAAAAGCCTCAGAATCCTTGCCTCCAAGGAGGAGTCTGGTTTCACCCTCTCCAGGATGAATCTGTTTGTATACCCCAAAGACAATAGAACTGAGGCACAAATAATGATTTGTATACCTATGTTCATAACAGTATTATTCACAACAGTAAGAAAATAGAAACAGCCCAAATGTCCATCAATAAAACAATGGACTGAGAAATTATGGTATATTCACACAATTATGCAGCCTATGAAGTAATGATTTCATAAAATACTATATAACATGGGAGAGTCTAGAGAGCATATGCTAAGTTAATTAAAGAGACTTGTCAGTCTTTCAAGGACAAATATTGTCATAGAAAATTAGAAGTAAGATATGGATAAAAGTCCAAAATAGAAAGGAGAGGGAAACAGTGGGTAGAGGGTGGGAAAGGGAAGAAATCACTAGGATAACAGAGTTTGGAGAGTAGTGTGGGCAGATGGTTAAAACAATTAGGAAAGATCCTTTGGGGACCTAAAATGAGAGAGTAATAGCAGGCAGAGACCAATGGCTTATGATTAATGGTTAATGATTAATTTTGTAAAACACAATGTGTATGAGTGATTGAAATACAATGTGAATGAAGGAATAGATGAAACACAATGCACATGAATATATAAATCTACATGAATTTTGTTTGCAAACCAATATAAAATAAAAGTAATGTGGGGAAGAAAAAGAAATATAGATAAAAAACTAAACAAGAATACTAATTTTAATGATCTTCTCTATCAGGCACATTTTAAAGCTTTACTTCTACATTTCTACCTTTAATAAAATAAAACTAAAATCATTGCCTGTTGTTCCATGAGTGAAGATTTTTGTTTTCCTGATGTTGTGAAATTTATGTTGAAGACTATAATCTTTGGTCTTCTGCAATAAATGCTTCAAGTCTTCTTCACTTTCTGCATGCAAAGTTGTGTCATCTGCATAACACAGGTTGCTGAATGTGGTCAATTCCAATGCCATATTCTTCTGCATTATTTCATCTTCTCAGATTATTTTCTCAGATACGGAGAAAAGATATGACCCTGATGCACATATGTCCTGAAAATTTTCATGAATAAAATTAATGGTTCTGGGATTTCTATTTTTCTTAATGTTATCCATAATTGTTTTGATACACTGAGTAAAATGCCCTTTAATAAAATGCCTTTAGAATACTTAATCAAAAAAAGAGAAATAAACAACTTTCTGTTAGTCTCCACATTCAGCTGGGATCCATCTGAAATCACCAATGATATCCCTTGTTTTGGGTCCTCTTGTTGAATTCAGCTTGAATTTCTGGCAGCTACCCATTAGTACTTGATCGTGCTAATGTGAAACCTATACTTGGACCAAGAAGCAGTCATTAGAACAGAGCAAAGGAACACTGCATGGTTCAAAATTGGGAAAGGTGTACACCAGGGATGTGTCCTATCTCCATACCTTTTCAACCTGTATGCAGAACAGGTTATACAAGAGGCTGGTCTCTATGAGGAGAAGTGTGGTGTCAGGACTGGTAGATCTATCAAGAATCTGCTTTATGCAGATGTCACAACCCTGCTTGCTGGAATTAAGGAGGACTTGAAGTGCTTGCTGCAGAGGGTCACGGACTGGAGCCTTCAATATGGATTAAGGCTCAATGTCAAGAAGACAAAGATTCTCACCACTGGACCAATTGGCAGCACCAGTATGGATGGTGAAGAGATTGTTAACAACTTTAGTCTGCTTGGCTCCACAGTCAACACTCTTGGCACCAGTTGCCAGGAAATTAAAAGACATATTGTGATGGGAAAGTCTGCTGCTAGGGACCTCTCCAAAGTACTGAAGAGCCATGGTGACACTTTGGAGACTAAGTTGCATCTGATACAGGCCATGGTCTTTGCAATAACTTGTTATGCATCAAAGAGTTGGACAATGACTAGGGAGGATAGAAGGAGAATTGAAGCCTTTGAGCTATGGTGTTGGAGAAGAGTATTGAGGGTATCATGGACTGCTGAGAAAACAAACAGATTCCTCCTGGAGAGGGTTAAACTGGGCTGCTCCTTGGAGGCAAGGATTCTGGGGCTTTGTCTAACATACTTTGGTCATGTTGTAAGGAGGAATGGGTCCTTGAAGAGGGACATCATGCTTGGGAGGGTGGAGGGACAGCACAGGAGGGGAAGAGCCTCTATGAGGTGGATTGATTCAGTGACTGGAGTAATCGGGATGGGCGTGTCGGAGATAGTGTGAATTGGCACAGGATAGAGCGGGGCTTAGGGCTGTTGTACATAGGATCACTATGAGTCGCAAGCGACTCGACAGCACATAGCAACAACAACATCTTATTAGTATACATTCCTGACATTGTAACCAACCTTCAACAAGATTTTACTTGCATGTGATATTAATACTATTGTTTGATAACTTCTGAACTCTGTTGTATTTTTTTAGGATGAGAATAAATACATATAACATATACTGATTTGGTCATAATCTACACTTAGTAGCAGCAGTAAAGAAATCAAAAGACATGTTGCATTAGGTAAATCTGTTGTCAAGGATTAGATAAAAGTGCTAAAGAGAAAGGGTGTCAGTTTAAAGATTAAGGTGCACTTTATCCAAGCCAGGATATGTTCAATTGCTTCCGATGCATATGAATGTTGGACGATGAATAAAGATGACAAATAAGAATGGATACCTTTGAGTTGTGGTACTGGAGAAGAGTACTAAATAGTACATATATCATGTTCCAATAGAATAAACAAGTCTACCTTGGGGGAAGTACAACGGGGTTGTTACTTAGAGGCAAAGACAGTGAACTCAGTCTCTATCTCATGCAGTGGGTATGTTGGGAGCTGGACCGTCCTTGAAAAAGACAATTCTAGGAGAAGTAGATGGTCAGAGAAAGGGAAGAATACCCTGAACAAGATGGATTGACACAGTGACTTTAACAATGGGCTTGAGTGTGTCAGAGATCATGAGGAAAGTACAGAATAAAGTAAGATTCAGATCTGTCATTCATAGTGTCACTGTGAGTCCTGTTTAACTCTGTAATACATAGCAATAACAACAACAACAACAACTCTTTCTGGCTTCCAATATCTATCTTTTGATGGATATAAATTACACAGGAGATTGGGAGAAAAATATTGCCTTTCCTGGGAGTGGGATGGGGGAAGCTTATCTTATTATCTGGAGCTTTTCCAGTCTGGAGTCTGGAGTCTCCAGTCTTCAGGTTAGCAGCCCAACTCCCTGAGACTTGATCACAAGTCCTCCTCAAAAAGGATTAAACGGAGGGGGAATTTGTAAAATAATACAGTTACTAGAAGTGAAGAGAACGAATTAGAAAAATTCTTCACTTCCTTTTGCTTTAGGAGAAATATGGAGAATTAAAAAGAAGGAAATAATCAAAGTTGAAATCATATAATATAAAATACTATCTTTCTAAGAAACTGAACGGAAAATCCATTGTTCTTCCATTCTTTCAATAAATAAAACATAAGATGATTTTAAAAATGGCTACTGCACGGCTTCAATTATTGACTTATTTGTATAGTGCATTGTTATGGGAAATATCGGTTACATTGTATGGGTAGATTAAAGAGCTAAAAATTTTAAGCCATTATGGGAAATGAACACACACATATAAAGAAACTAGAGAATTACTGAGTTTAAAATAGCAGTACTAGAAATTGGATCTATTTTAAATGCTAGGTGTTTTAGTTTAGATTTAAATATACAGAATTTTGTATGTACATAACCTTTATTTAATATAGTACTCAAGCATATTATTGTTTTACTCTCTTAGCAGTAGGTTTATGAATAATAAAGATGCTAGAATTTGCAGAAGCCTCATTGTTTTAGTTTAGTGGCATGTAGTATTTATTCTTACTCAGAGGAGAAAATCTTTAAAAGAACAGACATTTTTAACAGATCTATGACATTCCCTTTAAGTTCCTTATGAGATTAAGTAGATACTCTACCAGTCTTTCTCTGAGTGACTCAATTATTTTGTCATCTCTGATTATTATGCTGCCAATTTGTTCACATTTCCAATTTAGAGAATTAGTAGCAATTTTGTATGGTGCCCTTCTTCAGTTATTTCCTTTATTGACATTCATGGATACTCAGGAAGTAAGGTTTTGGGTTTCTGATATTTTAATGTTTTCAAAGTACTGATGAACTGATACTTCTCTCTTGAAGAGACAACAAGCTGAGAGAATTGATAATTAAGCCTAATATTCTGGTGAGCTATGCAAAATCCATAGAGACATTTTTGTACCTCTCTTTCTTTCTCTCTCTTCTTTGTTTTCTTTATCTCTCTCTTCTTTCCACTTCTGGTTTCATTTCTCTCAGACCCAGGTCAGGAAAACATATACCACTCTATATTTTCAAAGTTGTATGGGTTTGAATGAAGCAAATACAGAGGATTTCAAAATAGTTGGAAGGTGTGAGGGAAAAAAATTCAAGGGAAACTTTATCCCTGGAGTCAGTACCCAGGTAGAACATTCTAAAATCTTTTTTCTGGAATCTACACAATGCCATTAGGCCTGTATCTTCATCTGCAACTGCTAGAGTCTTCCCTTTTCCTAATACCTCTTTCCCAAGATGTGTGCAAATACTACTGACTGGTAGATTCTGCCCTACAACAGGATGGGAAAAGTAATTCTGGGGAATATGTTACCTGAAATAAAAGATAATAAAAGGAACTGAAACAATATACTAAAAAATTAATTCTACTTTCCAGGGGAGACAGTATTCACAGAAAAGTAAGAATCAAGAGTGGTTCTAGGCTAAAGATAAAGAATAATGAAGATGACAATGACATTGAGTTGACAACATTGCCATTTGTTGAGACTCCACCAAGATTAATATTATAACATAACATAACATAACATAACATGCTGCTGTTGTTGTTGTTGTTAAGTGTCATCAAGTCATAGATGACTCATAGCAACCCTATCAATAAAAGACCTGGACACTTTTATAGCTTTTGTCCTTTCTCCAGATTCACAGAGTTTTCAGAGGCAAACTCTTAGGGTTTCTGGAGTCAAGCTGCTACTGAAGTTGACGCCACTCCTGCTTCCAAGCTTGCTTTAATCAGGGAGCGCCACCAAACACTGTCCACTATGAGTAACCAGTCTCACATTTGACACATCAGTGTCACAGTGTTCAGCTTCATAGCAACCACAAATTACCTCTCTACAGTAAGAGACAGACCAGGACTATACGACCTAAAAGAATGTTTCCCCAAAATTAATTAAAGACAGGCCTGAGGGCCACAGTTTAGAGTCACCCACCTTTGGCTTGGTAGTGTCACTTTCTGTCCACTAGGCCAACTGATATCTCTCTATGCTATTGTTGTTAAATGTCATTGAGTTGTAGGTGACTCATAGAGACCCTATGAATGAAAGACCTGGATAGAATGGAATGGAATAGAATAGAATAGAATAGAATAGAATAGAATAGAATAGAATAGAATAGAAAATGAAATAGAATAGAAAACTAAATAGAATATAAATCTAAATAGAGTATAAAACTAAATAGAATATAAAATGTATAATGATAATATAATTCTACCTAATTCTAATATAATTCGAATACAATACAATACAATAATTAGGAAGCTCTGGTGGCCTAGTGGCAAGGAGCTGTGCTGCAATCCCAAATGGACACAGGAGACGGATGGGCAATCTTCTCCTGTGTGATTAATTGTCTCTGAAAACCCACTGGAGGGTCTGCTATGGTAGGTTCTGACACTATGGTACACAATGACAACAACCAACCACAATATAATAATTAATATAATGGTTCCTGTCAACAAGAGGGTCACAGACTGATTAAATGGTCCATGACCATACGATCTCAAGATTGAATCTTGCATTAGTTATCTAGCATTGCTATAACAGAAATACAAGTAGTTGGTGGTCTTAATGAACAGAAATTTATTTTATCACTGTTTCAGACTTGGAACTACTTATCTTTATCATGTAGATAAACACAACCTTGCTCACTTAAAATGAGAAATACTCAAAGAACTTGCTGCAGAAGGTTAAAAACACTGCACACTTCAATATGGATTGCATCTCACTATTAAAAAACAAAAATCCTTGCCACCAGGCCAATAGGCAACATCATGATGGACCAAGAAAGGATTGAGACTGTCAACAACTTCATCTTACTTGGATCTGCAATCAATATACTTGGTAAAGAGCAGTCAGGAGTTCAGGGGACAAATTATTCTGGGAAAGTCTGTAGTCAGGTACCTCTTGACATTATTAAGGAGTAAGTGATGCCAGTTTAAGATCTCAGGTGCACCTGATTCAGACATTGTCTTTTCAGTCACTTGATATACTTCTGGGAATTGGACAATAACTGAGGACGACAGATGAATCGATATTTTTGAAGTGTGGTGTTGGAGAATAATCCTGAAGATCCCATGGACTGCAAAGAGAACAAACAGACTATGTTTTGGAGAAGGTGCAGCAAGAATGTTTCTTGAAGGCGAAGATAACAGTTTCTTCTCAAATACTTTGGGCATGTTGCTTTGTTGCTTGCTATTGCTAATGTGCCATTAAGTTGACCACAACCCATCGTGACCCAACGTGCTGAAGCCTGTTCTGTCCTGAGCCATTCTCACTGACTCTTATACACCAACCCTCTTTGCCCCAGTTGCTGTATCAATCCATCTCATCCAGCATCTTCTTTTCCTGCACTGTCACTCCACTCTTCTGAACATGATGTCTTTCTCCAAGGACTAGTCCTTCCTGGCCATGTACTACCCAAAGTACATGAGACAGCTTCAAAATCCTAGCATCCAAGAAGAAACATGATTTCATCCTCTCCAAGACAGACCTATTGGTTTCTTGGCAGTCCATGGTATGTTCAAGACCTATTTGTTTTCTTGGCCATCCATAGTATGTTCGAGACTCTTCTCCAGCACCACAACTTGAAGACACCATCTCTTCTGTCATCTTTAGTCATTGTCCAGCTCTCTGATACACAGCAAGTAATTGTGTAGACTGTGATGGCCTGGATTAGGCTCACCTTAGTCTCTAGATTGACAAAGTCGCTTTTCAATAATCTGAAGAAGTATCTAAAAGCAGATTTTCCCAAAGCAATCTGTCTTTTGATTTCCTGGCTGCTGGTGCCAAGTGTTGATTGTGGAGCTGAGCAAACTGAAATTGTTAACACTCTAGGAGAGGTTATTCCTTGGAGAGGGGCATCATGCTTGGGAAGGTGGAGCAGTGAAAGAGAAGACCCTCAGCAAGGTGGGTGGACACAGAGACTGCAGCAATAGGCTTGACGATATCAGAGATTTTAAGTACAGCACAGGACAAAACAGTGTTCAGATCAATTGTTCCCAGGATAACCACAAATTGTATTAAACCTAATAGCACCTGATAACAATGATAACAACAGCTAGGGAAAGGTTTGCTATCTCCATTCCCTTTAGGGAAAGATGCTTGTCACTCACTATTCAGCATCTGTCCCTAAGTTTTTTGACCATCACTTGGAGTGTATCTTCCCCTATGTTAGTGCTTGTTTACTTGCAGGTTTAATCTGCTCTTTTGTTACTTGCAAGATAATGATTTTAGAAACTACTTACTATGGAAGGGGTACGGTGCTTTCTCTCTAAAAGTTGCAAATAGAGATACCATTTGACCCAGCAATTTCACTACTGGGAATATACCCCAAAGAGACCATAACTGCCATCCAAGCAAATATATGCACACCCATGTTTATGGTGGCTTTGTTCACAATAGCAAGGAGTTGGAAACAACCTAAGTGCCCATTAACAAACGAATGGATAGAGAAGCTGTGGTATATTCACACGATAGAATACTACACTGCATTGAAAAACAAGGAACTCATGCAATATTATTCAAAATGGGTGACCCTGGAGGACATTATACTGAGTGAAATATCTTAGTCATAAAAGGACAAATACCATATGGTGCCACTGTTGCAGAATGAGGCTGATGTCAGGGTGGGGGTAAGTCTAAGAAAAACTGGATAAATTATGTATACTGCATTGAAACCAATGAGGGAGAGAACAGTTTAAATTATTATGTTTTAGGGCATTGAGGGTTGCAGAGTGGAGTATACTCGGGGTGAGGGTGGGAGGGTGCAGGGGTATTGTATATCAATGGAGGAGCTTTTCTTTTGCTCTTAAAGAAGAGCGAACTGGGGGTAGGGGTAGAGTGGGTGGGGAGAAAAGTGCAACAATGAATGAATGGAAATCCACAATCTCTGTAGATGTTAATTGAAATTAATAATAAAAAATAATAGGAGAAAAATTATTTAAAATTTTAGCATTTCTTAAAATTATCATGAAAACAGTTCTGCAATAAAACAAGGCAAGTATCAATAAAACTATTGTTTTTAATAAAAAAAGGAACTACTTAAACCAATATTGCCTCATCAACATAACAAAAAAATCCATTGTCAAAAGGGATTATAGGTATAAATGTTGGTATTTACAATGTAAATTGCACAAATTTGTAGGAGGCATTTCATAGTTCAAACCATAACTAATGGTACATTTTGCTGAGCAAATATGGGAGGATTCTCAGAGCAGTTAAAGTGATATAGACCAAGAAATTTTTGCAAAGGAAAGGAAGCCTTGCTACAAACTGAACTTTTTAATGCATGATATTGGCTATAGCATAGTTTATATGAAGTCCATAGCTACTTACAGTAAAAGCTAAGAATATACCAATCAAGAAAACTAGAAATACTTCTCCTAAAACATGACCCAAGCCAAAGGTGAGTGACTCTACTCCATAGCCCTCAGGTTTGCCTTTAATTGTTTTTGGTGAAACGTTCTTCTAGGTCATGTAACCCTGGTATGTCCACTTGCTATACAGAGGTAACTCATGGCTGCTGTGAAGCCGAACACTGTAACACTGATGTGCCAAATGCAAGAATGGTTACCCATGGGGGACAGTGTTTAGTGGAGCTCCCTGATTAAAACAAGCATGGAAGCGGAAGAGGCATCCACTTCCATAATAGCTTGCCTCTGGAAACCTTATGAATCTGGAGAAAGGACAAAAGTTATACAGGTGTCCAGGACTTTGGTTCATAGGCTGGCTCTGAGTCACCTATGACTTGATGGCACTTACAACAACAACAGCAATAATAAATGACCCAACATAAATGATATTAAAATGTGTCACAATGTTTTCAAAGCACTTTCTAAAAAGATAATAGTGCCATTATGGGGTTTTGCCCCCTCATAAATTGAACATAAATTTATCTAGAATAGCAATATTCCTTTTGATTGAGTAAAGCCTCTGTTTATAAACTGGGTGAAGTCTTAACTGAGGAAAACTTCATAAAACTTAAGAGCAGCTCTTTTCATTTTTAACACATTGCTTTAGAAAGAAGCTTTCAGATAAAATCAGTGCCTAATGATTCCTGAGAATTCAGTGAAATTGATAGGTTTCTGGTCTTAGTCTTGTTAAGGGTGGGCTATCTTGCCATAGGGGGCATATGTTATGTTGAGAGATGAGTGCTAGATTCAATGTGAAAAATTAGCTGTGTAAATCTGAGCCAGTAATTATATTAAATGGTGAGTTGTCTCTTTCAATCAGTTTTCTCCATAAGATCTCAATGAATTGTAGGAGAGAGAGACAGTTTTGTACTGGAAATTTACATTTAAATGTTGCGCTTGTGGCAACCATGAATGATTGAGTTCCACACAATCAATGACTGCCATTGCCCGCACACAGGATTGATGGTAACTCCACAGCATGACCCAAAACCAGCCTTTACGGATTCAGGTCTTACTCTTCAGGTTGAGTTATTTTTTTCCTCTACTCCTTTTAAAAGTCACTTCACACACATTGCTCTTGGTACATACTGTTTATTTCAGTTGCTATTGTTGTTGTTATATAATCCTGAATTAGAATTGTTTCATAGCTGACCTTATAGCAGGTTTTCACAGGCAGTAAATCAATTACATGTGAGGAAATTGACCATCTTTCTCTGGATTCGAACTGTGTGCCTTTGGTTTACTAGCACAACTCCTTACCACTAAGGCATAAAGTCTGTCATTCGCCCCTTCTTTTCTTCTTCATCTACCCTGCCATCCCAATCAAACTGATTTCTATTGTTGTTGTTGTTGTTTTTTTTAATGCTCTAAGCCAAGGTTAGTGCTGTCTCCGTGATATTCCCACAGGACTTGGTGCTTATCTATTTAATGATTTGATTACTTATATTTTTCGGCATCTTAAGAAAAGCTCCTAAGTGATAGAAACTCTTCTTACCCAATTTTATATCATTAGAACTACCAGATCTCCGAGTACATAGCAAGATAGATGAATGAATGACCAAACCTTGGAAGCAAGAAACTTCTGATCATAATAAAAAGAATAAAGCAGAACTAAGCCTACATTTATCCTCAATTAATTACTTTCTAACTATAGCAATATTATTACTTTTTAAGAAAGTCATAGTTCTACAAAAAGGATAGGAATTATAGATCTTTCATAACATTTTGCCCAGTGCCAAGTATTCGACTGGGACCCACTGCTTATTCAGCGATGCTTATAATAATGAACTAAGACAGCCAATATTTTTTTTTCTTCTTCTAATTAGTCCACTCTTTCTAGTTTACCTTGCAAATCCAGCTGCTGGGAGAAGTTGTGATGGTTATGGGGTTAAATAGGAAATGGTCATAATTTTTATTTAGTGTTTTCCATATAAATGCACCTCATTATCTGCTGCACCTCATTATATATGATCTATTTTATGACCATTTAGTTCTCCTTAGCAGTCTTGTTTTTATTCTGTTATGCTTGCTGTCTAAACTCTCAGCTTTATGACTCCATTACTCCAGTTCACTGCTGCCTGCTGTCCCACTCCCACTGCCGATCTAGGTGATGAGGCACTGCTGTTGCCAGGCCTGCATTTCTAATAAATTTCTCATATAAGACAGCAGCAGCGTGAGGCACAGCAGCTCTGTGTAATGCTTTCATATCACATCAGTAGACTCTCATTAGATACTTGTGAGAGAAATTACCACCGAGGCTTCTTCAGACACAATAGCATTAATGAAGTTAGGAAATGACTCCCACAGATGTTTGACACTCAATCAATCCTACTTAATTTAATTACACTCCTGAATGAGAGACAAAAGAGATGCACTTGTAGACCAACCCTTGCTTGCTATTTTCTCATATGCCTTTTTTTCTCCCTTCTGATTTACTTAATCCTTGCTGAGAAATGTCAACGTAATTAAGTTATAATTATTTGAAAGTGGACTTTGTTATAATACCTTGTATCATTTTCCATCACTTCTGTCTCCCTACCAAACTACAATACTTGAGAGCTCTGGAATGTACATAGAGGGTAGAGTGAGGCAGAATTGTGCTCTTATAACCTTGACAAATCAGCCATTCGCACACCTCTGTAATTATGAGTACTGATGAAACTGGTGATAACAGTTGTTTGTCTTAGAATTTTGTTCACTGGGATATTTGTTACGTATAAAATAACATTCACATATATGCTCTTCCTTAATTTTCATGGCAGCTTAGATAGATGAGCCATAGTGTTATTCTAGAGATGAGTGACTTGAAGCTAAGGGTAGTTAAATAAACATCTTGTACACAGTGATTCTAACTCCAATTTTTGTCCATAGTTTGTCCACACATACATCTATTGAAGAAATAATTATCCTATCAATTAAGAATTTGTCAAATACACAGATAATCAATGCCATATGAAGTTGCTTGGATGTTATTGTTGTTGTTAGTTGTTGCCACTGAACCATTTTTTACTCATAGTGTGCCCTTGTGTGCAGAATTGTTGTTATCTTGCACTATTGAGTTGGAACCGACCCAGAGCTGACCATCCAGCAGGTTTTCAGAGGCAGTTAATTGCACAGGATGAGATTGCCTTTGGCTCCAACAGATTCTTAAGACTGTGTCTTTCAGGGAAAGGTTGGTAGGCTTGTCTCCTGAGATATTGCTGAATGGATTTGAACCCCTGGTGTTTTTGCTAATAATCGTATGCTTAACTGTTTGTGCCACAAAGTAACCCGCAACTTGGATATATAAATTCTGCTATCTAGTTGATTCTGATGCATATTAAATTTCCCAGATTGCAAACTTAATGGGAGAAGACACTCCATATTTCTACTTCAGAGCTGCTGGTGCATTTGATCCACCAGAGACTCTCAGCCTTTTGGTCAGCAGCACAGCCCAATAAGGACTGCAACAAGAGAGTTGCATTAGATATAGATTGGAATGCAATGAGAGCAATGGAATTAGCACCCTTGGTACTAGGAGTCAGAAAATAAGGAGACCCATTGCAATAGACGAATCTGCATTTAAGAATCTTCCTAAATTATTGAGGATTAATGATGTCAGTTTGAGGACTAAGGTGCGTCTAATTTAGGCCATAGTCTTTCTGATCACTTGCTATTAATCTGAGAACTGGACAGTGAATAATGATGACAGAAAAATAATTGACCCATTTGAGGTCAAGTGTTGGAGAAGAGTACTGAACATCACATTGACAGTCCAGAGGCATGTTGTTTAGGAAGTGGATGGGGATTTTTTAAATAATTTTTTTACACCATTCATTGTTCTCTTGCTTTCTCCAGACAACAGCTTCTTGGCCAAGGTATAGATTTCATATAAGCATAATTAAGTTTTCTGGAATTTCCATTTTTCTCAATGTAATTAATAGTTTGCCATGATCCACACTGTCAAATACCTTTGCAAAGTCGATATAACACAAATAGATATTCTTCTGGTATGAAGCTGAACACTGTGACACTGATGTGTCATAAATGATAATGGTTACCCATGGCGGACAGTGTTTGGTGAAGCTCCCCTATTGAAAAAAGCTTGGAAGCAGGAGTAGCATCGACTTTCAAAATAGCTTGCCTCTAGAAATGCTATGAACCTGGAGAAATGATGAAAGTTATACAAGTGTTCAGGTCTTTTATTCATAGGGTCTCTGTGAGTCACCTACAACTCAACGACACTTAACAACAACAACAACCACAACATTATCTGCTTTCAGTCAAGATCCCTCTGGCATTGGTAATGATATCCCTGGAGCATGGAGCCAGAACATCTTTTAAACCCAGATTGAACTTTGGGCTGTTCCCTGTTAAAGTTCTCTTTTGGGTAGTTTAGAATGATCTTCAGTGGTATTTTGTTTGCGTGGGATTATATCGTTTGGTAATTTCCACATTCTGTTGGATCATCTTGTTTGGTAATGTGAACAAATATAAATTTCTTCCAGTCAGTTGACCAGATAGCTGTCTTTCAAATTTCCCAGCAAAGACCAGTGAACACGTCTACCACTACATCTGTTATTTGGAACATATCACTTGGTATCCATTCTGAGCAAATCATTAGAGATTATCAACTTTATGAAGAGGAGTTGCATCAGAATTGGAGGAGGACTCATTAACAATCTGAGTTGTACAGATAACACAGCCATGATGCTGAAAGTAAGGAGGACCTGAGGCACTGGCTGCAAAGGATCAAGGATTGCAGCCTTCAAAATAAATTACATCTTAATATTAACAAAACAAAATCTTCATCATTGTGGCAAGAAGCAATATAATGATAGACACAGAAAAGATTGAAACTGCCAATGATTTCATCTTGCCTGGATCCACAGTCAAGTGGATCACTCTTGGTATCAGCAATCAGGAGACATATAGCATTCACAAAGTCTTCTGTCAGGGATGTTTCTAAATCCTGAAGAGCAATGATGTCAGTTTAAAGATTAGGGTGTGCCGGATTCAAGCAACAGTATTTCCAATTATCTGCTATGCAACTGTGAACTAGACAATGAATAAGGATGATGTGAGAGGAATTAATCCATTTGAGTTGTGGTGTTGGAGAAGAGTGTTGAATAGCTTATTGACAGTCAAAAAATAAATAGATACGACTTGGAGAAAGTGAAACCATAGAAGTGTCTCTTGGAGAAAAGGTTGGTGAAGTTCGGCCTCACATATTTGGACATGATTTTAATAGAGACTATTATTCTTTGAGAAATGACATCATGCTTGGAAGGGAAGGAGAAGAGGACTGCTAATGAGATGGGTTGATACAGTTTCTGCATTAATGGGTTCAAGTATGTAGGAGATGATGAGGATAGACCAAATTTTTTGTTCACTGGTCTTCTGTGAGCCATACATGACTCAAAAGTACTTAACAACACATTAAAGGCTCTATCTATCATCTATCTATCTATCTATCTATCTATCTATCTATCTATCTATCTATCTCTATCTCTCTCTATCATCTATCACTGCCTCGTTATCTAGATCTATATCTATCTACACACACATACAAATATATCCCTATCATATATGCATGTATCATTGCTGTTATGTGCCATTGATTTGACCCTATGAAAAAATGAATCTAAAAAAAAATGAATCTATCCTGTTCCATCTTCACACTTTCTGACACATTGTGGAAGTCATTGTGTCAGTCCACCTTAGTCAAGAGTATTTCTCTCCTTCACCAATCCTACATCCTTCCAGGCATCTTGTTTCTCTCCAAGAAATAGCCCTTCCTGGCAACTTACCCAAAGTATGTGAGGCAAAGCCTCATCATCCTTGCCTCCAAAGAGCACTCTGGTTGCATAGATTTGCTTGTTCTTTTGACAGTCCGTGAGATGTTCAGTGATTTTTCACCTGAACTCAAAGGCATCAATTATTCTTCTGTCATCCCTATTGATTGTCTAGCTCTCAGGTGCATGACAAGTGATCAGAAAGACCTTGGTCTGAATCAGACACACATTAATCCTTGAACTTACATCATTACCCCTAAATAATTTGGATAAGTCCCTAATTACAGACTTCCAATTGCAATGTGCCTCTTTATTTCCTGACTGCTAGTACCAAGAGTGTTAATAGCAGATCCAAGCAAGATGAAATTGTTGACAGTTTCAACTTCTCCTCCATCCATAATGAAGTTGCCTGTCAGAATGTCAGTTGCCTGTAAGAACCTTTGCTTTCATGACATTGAGAAGCAATCTATATTGAAGGTTGCATTCCTTGATCTTCTGCAACAAGTGCTTCAAGCCCCCCCTCACATTCAGCAAGCAAGGTTGTGTCATCTCCATATGCAGTGTCCCTCTGCTCTGTTTGCACAATAGCCTCCTTAACCAGGTATAGGTTTCACATGAACACAGTTAAGTGTTTTGGGTCTCCCACTCTCCTCAATGTCAGCCACATTTATTATGATCCACACAGTCAAATGTCTTTGCATAGTTAATAAAGCACAAATAGACATTCTTCTGTTATTCTTTACTTTCAGCCAGGATCCATCTGATATCAGCAATGATATCCCTGATACCACAGCCACTTCTAAATCCTGCTCGAACTTTTGGAAGTTCCCCATCTATGTACTACTCTAACAACTTTTGAATGAATGTCAGCAAATATTTTGCTTGCATGTAATATTAATGATTGTGTGGTAGTTGCCACATTCAGTTGGATCAACTCTCTTGAGAAGGAAATATATTTGCTATGAACAATATATTCAATGACCCAGAAAGCACCAAAAGATGGTGGAGAGAATATACAAAATTATTGTACAAAAAGAAGTGACTGACTCTGAAAAAACTTCAGAAAGTACCTTATGAGCAGGAGCCAATGGTAATAAAGGAAGAAGAAGCTACACTGAAGGCATTAGAAAAAAAAATTGAGGCCCCAGGAGTCTATAAGATACCAATTGACTTGTTTTAATTAATAGATGCAGCCTTGGATATGCTCATCAGTCTATGCCAGGAAATTTGGACGACAACTGTCCAGCCAATGCTTTGGAAGAGATCTATATTTTTTCCTATTCCCAAGAAAGGTGATCCAACAGAATGTAGAAACTATGCACATATGTTGTTGTTGTGTCCTGTCAAGTCAGAAGTGACCCATAGCTGACCCTCCAGTGAGTTTTTCAAGGGAAGAGATTGTCTATTGTCCTCCCGTGAAGTAGCTGGTGGATTTAAACCATGTTCCTTTGAGATTGTTGCACAACTTCTTGCCACTAAAGTTTCTTATGTCCATATTGTTGTTGTTGTTATGTACCATTGAGTCGACTGTGACTCACAGCCACCCTGTGTATAACAGCTCTGAAGTCTGGCCTTTCCTGAGCCAATCTCACTGACTCCTTCAGGTCTACCCCTATTGCCTCATCAATCCATCTTATGGATCCATCTCCTATGTTGTCCGTCCACCATTCCAAGTATGATATCCTTCTCCAGGGACTGGTCCCTCCTGACCATGTGCCCAAATTTGTGCCTTTGAGGAGCAACTTGATTTCAATTTCTCCAAGACAAACCTATTTGTTTTCTTGGAGGTCCATGGTATATTCAAGACTCTTCTCTAGCATCACAATTCAAAGTCATTGATTCTTCTTCTGTCATCCTTAGTCATTGTCCAGCTCTCTGATGCATAGCATGTAATTGGGAAGGCCATGGCCTGTGTCAGGTGCACCTTAGTCTCTAGCCTGACATCATTGCTTCTCAGTATTCTGAAGAGGTCCCTGATAGCAGATTTTCCAAATACAATTAATCTTTTGATTTCCCAACTACTGGTGCCAAAAGTGTTGATTGTGGAACTTGGCAACTGTAAGTGTATGCGTGTATGAATTTATAAAAGTTCTTAGTTCAGTTGAGTTGATTACAGCTCATATTGCCCCTCTATTGTGTCTCTGAGGATGCAGATTATAGTGGGACAAGATCATCTCATCTTCCTCCAGCCCACACATTGTTCACTGGTGGATTCAAAATCTCTCTCTTTCTCTTTTACATGCATATATACATTTTTGGATTGTGAATAATACTGTAGTTTTGAATTTTTTAAATAGTCAATAAATAATCATGTCAAGAATGCTTCCGGGGCACAAAATATCACTTGACCATGAAGTAGAAACTCAGAAAGGGGGGCAGGATTGGAGGCAATATGAAAATTTAATTTAAATTTAATTTCCTTTTTCATGAGTCCGATAGATGGATAGATATAATCATCTGGTGACTTAGTAGTAAGGAGTTCACTACCAACCTAAGGACACACAGTTCAAATTCACTAGCTACTCCATAGAAGAGTGATGGACAATCTTCTTCATGCTATTAAACTGCCTCTGAAAATCCACTGGTGGGTTAGGCATATGTTGGTTCTAACCTGACAGGACACACAAGTACAACAAAAGACTCAGCAGAAAGGTATGAGCTGAGAGATGACAATACAAAGATAAGAGTTAGGAGAGCTTGTCATTCTAAAGATGTGGAATGGGAAGCAAAAAAAGGACTAACTAGGGTTAAAAACCTGAGAAGATGCATAGCTGTAATAGAGCAGTGAATGTCCCTGATCCTTTGAGAGTAGACACACTATGTAAACAACCACAAGCCCTGTACTAGACGAGGCTTGCCACACATGAACCACTTATTTTCAGAAAAAACAGAATAAGGTAAAAGAGTACTGAGCTGGATTCAGAGAACTGAGGCTTTTACTATTCAACCAACCCTTTCATTTTGGGTCTTGGGGTGGGAAACTTGATACCTTTGGATATGTCTTTGTTTTCTTATCTATAGAGATGAAGGACTATAGTAAAACTGCTAGGAAAACAAACAGATTTGTCCTGGAAAGGGTTAAACCGGGTGGCTCCTTGGAGGCAAGGATTCTGAGGCTCCGTCTAACGTATTTTGGACATGTTGGGAGGAGAGACCGGTCCTTAGAGAGGGACATCATGCTTGGGAGGGTGGAGGGACAGCGCAGGAGAGGAAGGCCCTCTATGAGGTGGGTTTATTCAGTGACTGGGATAATTGGGATGGGAGTGTCAGAGACAGTGCGATTGGCACAGGACAGAGCGGAGTTTAGGGCTGTTGTACATAGGGTCGCTATGAGTCGCAGGCGACTTGATGGCACATAACAACAACACAACAACTGTTTTCTATGGCAGAGTTAAAATTGATGAAAAATTAAGATGAAGGCAAGGATCGAAATATAAATGAACACAAGAGTGCTTTGCACATAAATCAGAACCAGTTCTTATTTCAGTAAGGAAAATTGGTATAATCTACTCACCTGTAACTTAGAGACTTAAATATTTTCTGAAGAAAATAGATTTGTAAATTGTTCATTGCCTTCTCTTTTTCCATCTAATTTCATTTCTTAATTGAACTTCCTCTTCAGTTGGCCAGTACTAATCTCGCAAAAGATTAGATGTAAGCATTAGATTGCAAAAATTAGATGTAAGCATGACATATCTGCTACATATGTTGTTGTTGTTGTTGTCATGCACCGAGTCACCTACAACTTACAGTGTCCCTATGTATGAGAACTCTGAAGCTTTCCCTGTCCTGCACAAGTTTCACTGACTCCGATGCCCCAAACATTTTTATACTGGTGTGTCAAATACTTTAATGATTGGCTACCCAATGTGGACAGAGAGTGGGGTGGAGCTCCCCAATTAAAACAAGCTTGGAAGGAGAAGTGGCATCCACTTCCATAATAGCTTACCTCCGGAAACCCTATGAATCTGGAGAGAGGATGAAAGGCACCCAAGCGTCGAGGACTCTCCTTCATAGGGTCGCTATGAGTCGCCTGGGACTTGACGGCACTTAACAACAACACCACCACGACACACACACACACACACACACACACACATATACATATACATACATATACACATATACATACATACATACATACATACATATATATGTATATATGTTGCTGTTGATTGCTTTCAAGTTGAGCACGACTTATAGCGACCCTATGAACAAGAGGCCTGGAATATACATGTGTGTATCTCTATCATCTCTCTCTTTATGTCTCTGTTGTTGACTGCCTTCAAATCATCAAGTTGAGCATGATTCATAGCGACCTTATGAACAAGAAGCCTGAATACGTTGTTGTTATGTGCCATCTAGTAGTCTGCGACTCAAAGCAACTATGAGTCTGTGACTATGTACATCAGCCCTAAACTCTGCCCTATCTTGTGCCAATCTTGCCATTGCCGACACACCTCCCCCATTACCCCAGCCACTAAATCAGTCCATCTCATTGAGGGTCTTCCTCTCCTACTCTATGCCTCTACCCTCCCAAGTATGGCATCCCTCTTCAAGGACTGGCCCCTCCTTGCAACATGTCCAAAATATGTCAGACGAAGCTTCAGAATCCTTGCCTTCAAGGAGGAGCCCGTCCTCACCCTCTCCAGAACAAACCTGTTTGTTTTCCTAGCAGTACATGGTATATTCAATACTCTTCTCAAACATCACAGCTCAAAGACATCAATTCTCCTGCTATCATCCCTAATAATTGTCCAGTTGTTTGATGCATAGCAAGTGATTGCAAAGACCATAACATGTATCAGATGCACCTTATTCTCCAGACTGACATCTTTGCACTTCAGCACTTTAGAGAGGTCTCTAACCACAGACTTTCCAATCACAATATGTCTTTTAATTGTCTACTGGTGCCAAGAGTGTTGACTGTGGATCCAAACAAAACAAAACTGTGAACAATCGCAATCTATTCACCATTCATTAGGACGCTGCCAATCATCTCAGTGGTGAGAATCTTTGTTTTCTTGATATTGATTCTAAATCCATACTGAAGACTGCAGTCTCTGACCTTCCACAGCAAGTGCTTCAGGTTCTCTTCAGTTTCAGCAAGCAGGGTTGTATCATCTGCATAACACAGATTGTTGATGATTCTTCCTCCAATCCTGATACCACATTTCTCCTCATAGAGCTCAGCCTCCCTAATAACCTGTTCTGTATAATGATTGAAAAGGTATGGAGACAGGATACAGCTCTGGAGTACAACGTTTCCAGTTTTGAACCATGAAGTGTTCCCTTGCACTGTTCTGACGACTGCCTCTTGGTCCAAGTATAGGTTTCGCATTAGCAAAATCAAGTGTTCTGGGATTCTCATTCTCAGAGTCAGCCACAGTTTGTTATGATCCACACTGTCAAATGCCTTTGCATAATCAATGAAACAGAGATAGACATTCTTCTGGTATTCCTTGCTTCCAGCAAAGATCCAACTAACATTAGCTACAATATCCCCTGTACCATGGCCCCATCTAAATCCAGCCTGCACTCCTGGTAGTTTTCTGTTGATGTGCTGTTCCAGTCGTTTTTGGTTAATCTTCAGAAAATCTTGCTTGCATATGATATTAATGATATTGTTCCATAATTTCCACACTCTGTGGAATCACCTTTCTTTGGAATATACATCTGTGTGTGTATATATATATAGATGGTATACTTATTGATATATTTCAGCTAATAGATGCTGCCCTGGATATGCTCACCAATTTGTGCCAAGAAATCTGGAGAAAAACCACTTGGCAAATTGACTGGAAGAAATCAATATTTGTTTCCATCCTAAAGAAGGGTGACCCAACAGAGTGTGGAAACTATAGAACAATATCATTGCTTTCTCATGAAAGCAAGAATCTACTGAAGATTGTCCAAAAATGACTGGAACAACACATCAGCAGAGAACTGCCGGAAATCCAGGCTGGGTTTAGAAGGGGTCATTGTAGTAGGGATATTGTAGCTAATGTTCTATGGATCTTAGCTAAAAGCAGGGAATGCCAGAGGAATATATATCTGTGTTTCATTGACTATGCAAAGGCATTTGACTGTATGGATCATAATAAACAGTGGATGACTCTGAGAAGAATGGGAATCCCAAAACACTTGATCATGCTAATGCAAAACCTATACTTGGACCAAGAGGCAATCATCAGAACCGAGCAAGGAAACCCTGCACGGTTAAAGATTGGGAAGGACGTGCGTCAAGGATGTGTCCTGTCTCCATACCTTTTCAACCTGTATGCAGTACAGATTATCCGGGAGGCTGGGCTCTATGAGGAGAAATGTGGGGTCAGGATTGGTGGAGGATCTATCAACAATCTGCATTATGCAGGTGACACAACCCTGCTTGCTGAAACTGAGCAGGACCTCAGTGCTTGCTGCAGAGGGTCAAGGACTGCAGCCTTCAATATGGATTGAGGCTCAATGTCAAGAAGACAAAGATTCTCACCACTGGACCAATAGGCAGCATCAGGATGGATAGTGAAGTGATTAAGATTTTTCACAGCTTTAGTTTGCTTGGCTCCACAGTCAATACTCTCAGCACCAGTACCCAGGAAATTAAAAGATGTATTGTGATGGAAAAGTCTGCTATTATGGACCTCCTCAAAGTACTTAAGAGCAACGTTGTCTCTCTGGAGACTAAGGTGCACCTGATACAGGCCATGGTCTTTGCAATCATTTGTTATGTGTCAGAGAGTTGGACAGTGCCTAGGAATTGATTCCTTTGAGATGTGGTGCTGGAGAAGAGTATTTAGGATACCATGGACAGCTAGAAAATCAAACAGATTAATCCTGGAGAGGGTTAAACCAGGCTATTCCTTGGAGGCAAGGATTCTGGGGCTTTGTCTAACATACTTTGAACATATTGCAAGGAGGGACTGGTACTTAGAGAGTGACATCATGCTTGGGAGGGTGGAAGGGCGGCGCAGGAGGGGAAGGCCCTCTATGAGGTGAATTGATTCAGTGACTGGGGTAATCGGGATGGGTGTATCAAAGACAGTGTGATTAGCACAGGACAGAGCAGAGTTTAGGGTTGTTGTACATAGGGTCGCTATGAGTCGCAAATTATTTCACGGCACATAACAACAACTATATATATATATATAACCTATACTTGGACCAGGAAGCAGTTATCAGAATAGAGCATGGAAGCATTTCATTGTTCAATATTGGGAAGGGTGTATGCCAGGGATGTATCCTATCTCCATATCTTTTCAACCTATATGCAGAACAGGTATTATCTGGGAGACTGGGCTCTATGAGGAAAAATGTGGCATTACGATTGGAGGAAGACTCATCAACAGTCTGTGTTATGCAGATGACACAACCCTACTTGCTGAACCTGAGGAGGACTTGAAGTGCTTGCTGCGGAATGTCAAGGACAAAATGGATTGAAGCCTTCAATATGGATTGAAGCTCAATATCAAGAAAACAAAGACTCTCACCACTGGGCTGATTGCCAGCATCATTATAGATGGTGAAGAGATTGAGATTGTTAACAGCTTTAGTTTGCTTTACTCCACAATCAACACTTTTGGCACCAGCAGCCAGGAAAAAGAAAAGATTAATTGCACTGGGAAAGTTTGCTGTCAGAGACCTCTCCTAAATACTGAAGAGCAAAGATATAAGTCTCGAGACTCAAGTGTGCCGCATAGATGCCATGGTCTTTGCAATTATTTGCTATGCATTAGAGATCTGGACAATGACAAGGGATGTTAGAAGGAGAATTTATGCCTTTGAGCTGTGGTGCTGGAGAAGAGTATTGAACATACCATGGACTGCTAGGAGAACAAACCGTTTCAGCCTGAAGAGGGTGAAACCAGGCTGCTCCTTGGAGGCAAGGATTCTGAAGATTCATCTGACATACTCTGGACATGTTGCAAGGAGGAGCCAGTCCTTGGAGAGAGACGTCATGTTTGGGAGGGTGGAAGGACAGTGCAGGAGAGGAAGATACTCGATGAGATGCATTGATTCAGTTCCTGGGGTAATGGAGTTAAATATGTCAGAGACAATGAGATTGGCACAGGATAGAGAATGGTTTAGGGCTATTATACATAGGGTCTCTTTGAGTCTCATGTGACTTGAGGCAAATAACTACAACAACAGCAGAGATAGATAGATAGATAGATAGATAGATAGATAGATAGATATAGATAAATAGATAGCTATAGATAAATAGATATAATTATCTATACATAGTTCATAAAAAAGTAAAATCACAAACATTTATCCACCAAAATCCAACTTTGCCAAGCTAAAGGTTCACTCGAAGATAGGACAAGACCAACTTTTAGATACAAAGGCCTGCCTACCAGATCCTGTTTGCTTACACTGAAGGCTTTCCACCCAAGATGGTTTTAAATTAAGTCAGATACAGTTAGTAAGCTTACACTTGATTGCTAACACAGCTGGACACTACGAAGAGGGATATGGACTCAGGATTGAAGGGAGACTCATCGATAACCTGCCTTACGCAGATGATACAACCTTGCTTGCTGAAAGTGAGGAGGATTTGAAACACTTGTTACAGAAGATCAAGGAATGCAACCTTCAGTGTGGATTGTGTCTCAATATTAAGAAAACAAAGATTCTAACCACTGGATCGATAGGCAATGTCTTGATGGATGAAGAGGAGATTGAAATCGTCAACAGCATTGGGGAAATCTGCAGTTAAGGACCTTTCTGAATTATTGAGGAATAGTGATGTCAGTTTAAAGACTAAGGTGCATCTGATTCAGGCCGTAGTCTTTCTGATTGCTAGCTATGCATCAGAGACCTGAACAATAAAAAAAGATGACAGAAAAAGGATTGACACCTTTGAACTATGGTGTTGGAGAAGAGCAGTAAACATCTCATGGACAGCCAAGAGAATGGACAGAGAGATCTTGGAGATGGTGCGGCTGGATTGCTCTTTGGAAGCAAGAATGATGAGGCTTTATGTCACATACTTTGAACATGTTAAGTGGAGCAGGACATGGTCTTGGGAAGGATGGAGGATCGGCAAAGGAGAGGAAGATCAGCTATGGGTCAGTTCTGACACTATGGTGTTGTTGTTAGGTGCCATCGAATCGAATATGACTCATAGTGATCCTATGAACAAAAGATCAGAACCCAGACCTGTCCTGTGGCATCCTCACACTTCCTAACACACAAGAGCCCATTGCAGCATCACTGTGTCAAACCGCCTGACTGATGGTCTTCCTCTCCTTTGCGGATCCTCCATTCTCTTGGCTGTCCATGAGATGTTTACTGCACAGGAAGAGGTTGGTCATTCTCCTCCATCAGAGCAGTTGGAGACCTCGAAACACCTGCCTTCTGGAATGCAGCACAGCTGCTTGTGACTAGGCCTCCAGAGCATGTTCGTCTCTCTCTCTCTCTCTCTCTCTCTCTCTCTCT
>NW_006399857.1:2036642-2087877 GCF_000299155.1 Elephantulus edwardii
TTTCCTTTTTCTTCTTAACCTGGGATATCACCCTGAAGTAGGTAAACCAACTATCCATCTCCATCTCTGCTTCACTCGCCCCCCCACCCCCTTTACTCACATCCCCTTTGTGACTTCTTCTAAGAGATCACCCATTTTCCTTCTCTGAGGTCTAATGACCAAATGATTTTAAGAAGAAGAGTAAAAAGTATGTGGATTAAGTGATTTTATAGACAGTTCACTGTATAAAGCTAAGCTGATTGGATGCTTTTATGCTGAGAGCTTCAAGGTTATCACCTACTTTAATTGAGTTTGATGACATCTAAACCATTGTCACTGAGTTGATTCCAAGTCACTGTGACACTGGAGGACACAGAACTGATTCATATGATTTCTTAGGTGGTAATATTTACAAAATGAGACCTTTATAACTTTTTCCTCAATATCACTGGTTATTTAAATCTGATGTCTTGTCAGTTAATAGTTGAGTCTGAGTTCACTGTGTCACCAAGTTTCCTTAAATTAAAAATCTAGAGATAATTAAATATTGTGGGAATTGGAATCATATTAGCCATGTAATGTTTTACTATTTATAATCATCAAGTCAGTTTTGACTAATACTGACCCTCCACTGGGTTTCCATGGTTGAAAATCCTTATGGAAGGACATTGTCCAACTTTCTGCCATGGAGCAGTTGGTGGATTCAACCTGTTGATGTTTCATTTTGCAGTCTGATCTGTTACACACTGTCCCAGAAAGTTTTTGTTATACAAAGTATTTAATACTTCTATGCAAAGTATAACAGAAGAATGTCTATCTGTGCTTCATTGACTATTCAAAGGCTTTTGATTGTGTGGATCACAACAAGCTGTGACTGACTCTGAGAAGAATGGGAATCCCAGAACATTTGACTGTGTTAATACGAAACTTATACTTGGACCAAGAGGCAGTTGTCAGAACAGAGCAAGGAGGCATTACATGGTCCAAAATCAAGAAGGGGGTTCGTCAGGGATGTATTCTGTCTCCATACCTTTTCAATCTGTATGCAGAACAGATCATCCGAGACGCTGGGCTATACGAAGAGGAATGTGGCATCAGGACTGGTGGAAGAATCTTCAACAACCTGCGCTATGCAGATGACACAACTCTGCTTGCTGAAACTGAGGAGGACCTGAAGTGCTTGATCCAGAAGATCAAGGACTACAGCCTCCTATATGGACTGAAGCTCAACGTCAAGAAAACAAAGATTCTAACCACTGGGCCAACTGGCAGCATCAGCATGGATGGTGAAGAGATTGAGATAGTTAACAGTTTTAGTTTACTTGGCTTCACAGTCAACACTCTTGGTAACCGCAGCCAGGAAATCAAGAGACAAATTGCACTAGGTAAGTCAGCTGTGAGGGACTTCTCAAGAGTACTGAAGAGCAATGACATCAGGCTAGAGACTAAGGTGTGCCTGATACAGGATATAGTCTTTGCAATTACATGCTACGCATCAGAGAGTTGAATAGTGACCAGGGATGATAGAAAGAGAATTGATGCCTTTGAGTTATGGTGCTGGAGAAGAGTGTTGAATATAGCATGGACTGCTAGGAGAACAAACAGGTTTGTCCTGGAGAGGGTGAAGCCAGAATGTTCCCTGGAGTCAAGGATTTTGAAGCTTCATCTGACATACTTTGGGCATGTTGCAAGGAGGGACTGGTCCTTGGAGAGGGACATCATGTTTGGCAGAGTGGAGGGGTGGTGAAGGAGAGGAAGACCTTTGATGAGATGGATCGATTTTGTGACTGGAGCGGTGGGAATAAGTGCGTTTGAGATGGCTAGGTTGGCACAGGATAGAACAGCATTTAGAGCTCTTATACATAGGGTCGCTATGAGTCACAAGCGACTCGATGGCACATAACAACAAAAACAACAACAATGCCTCAGTTTCCTCATCTGCAAAATGAGACTAACCTTAATACTTATTTACATAGAATTTGAAGGATTACAAGAGATTAAAAAAAATCAATCTTGCTCTTAGGTGTAACTCCATTGAGTCCAACTCACAACAACATCAATATGACAGTGTAGAACTCTACTTGAATTACTTGAATACTGAATTACTAATTGGCAGCAAACTACATCCTGATTCCAATATTATTTTATTTTTCCCTTTCATTTTGTTCTCTCTCTCCTTCCTTCTCTCTCTTTCACAATCCATTTTTCACTATATTTCTCTCTCCCACCATCCCATAATACAGCTGTGTGGTTTTTGTTTGTTTTTTGTTTTTTTATTCAACTGAGTCTACAAGTTCTCTCATTTTTTAGCTCAGCAGACAGAATTACTGCTTCAAAAACCACACTCATATTTAGGCTTAAATCAGCAATAATTTATTCTCAAGGACCTAAGGTCAGCAGAAGGCTGGCATGCACAAGTGAATTGACAGGCATGGTCTGACTTGGCTCACCTGATTTTTATCTTATTCCTGGGACCAGAAAGACAGCAAAGATATAGTATCATAGAAAGGCAGACTAGGACATCTTCAGTTGAGTAACCTTCTTTTAAGCCTTTGGTAGTTCCACACTTGTTACAGTATGAGTCTAGGAACTGACTCAAGGGATCTAACAATACGCCATTGGCTGAGGCAAAACCTACACATGACAGAGCAGGAAGAAATCACCCCGTCAATGGCAGGCTCTGTGTTTACAAAAAGTAATGAGAAATTGAAGCCATTATTGATCTACTATATGTCTCATTTGAATTACCATTATTTCCCATCTTCTGATCAATCATAAGTCTCAGATATGCCTCCCACTGGTTGCTCGCCAAAGCAGATGATTACCCTGCTTGCAGCAGCAAGTATAAAAATAAAATAATCAGTGTTGAAGCACTAAGACTCACTTGTTAATACCTGGTGCTCATTCTAAAGGTCTCAAGAATAATCTTTTTATTTGTAAATAAAAACATTTCTCCTCAATTCTGTTGAGTTCCCTCAATTTTCAGAATTGATAGTAATATATCTCTCTACAAGAATAGAATTATAATTTTAAATCTTTGGCTATAGGTTTTTTCTTTTCAAATGAGTCACTGTTAATAGGAAGTTTAGGAGTGATCAAAATATGTAATAATTATTAAATATACAGATATCTGCGTTTTTAATGTACAGTGTCTTTATTAAGGAAATTTACTATAACTTTCTTTTCTACCCTGGAAAGAAGCAGAAATCCCTTTTACAGAATTGGTACATGTTTTATGAAAGGACTGTGAATGCTGAGTTAGTATTAAGTAACAATTGATCCTAGAGGAAATAGAGGGTTAGGTTGTTACAAACCTCTGGTCAACAACATTTTCCTGGAAAGATAATGATACAATGTTATTAGTTTCTAGACACCAATTCTAGTTTAAACAGGCAATTTATTTAATACATACTTTAGGGAGCTCTGGTGGCAGAGTTCATAGCAAGTTGCACTGCTAAACCACGCTTCTCTGGTTCAGTTCACCAGTGTTTCCAGGGGAGAAAAGATGAGCAGCCTCCTTTTGTTGTAATTTAGTCTCAGAGACCAGATGGACGAGGGTCATTATTAGACTTTATCTATTTGATGACAGTGATTGAATGAGTTAATTCGTTAGTATCTTCAACCTCAGGGATATCCAATAAGAACTGATTATCCAACAAGAATGCTCGGCATTCCAGTGGGTTTTCAGAAGCTTTACATCTTATGTAAGATTGTTATAAGCAGTTTAAATGTAAGAAAAAAATACTCATTTTGCTATAACATATTATGAGATATCTTAAATTGTATTTTGCTGTGAAAAATATTATAATGAACTTGATGTTTAAGTATAGAAATAAGAATATTTATGAAAAAATGTACTGGCAATGTAACATGCCAAAATGGACCTCCTTGAGGCCTAGAGCCCCACTGACCACAGGAGGTGCAAACCCTTGATATGAGAATGTAACTGATAATAACTTGCCTGTAAAGCTATGGTGTGAATCCTGATAAGGGGATGTTACTGCTCATAATTGCCTAGAGAATGTAACTTGTAAATTTAAGAGTAAGAAATATATTGGGAATCAGCTACATATTAAGAACTAAGGTAGGAAATATTTTAAGAACTTGCTAAATCATATGTGAGAATTAAAATAAGAAATATAATAGGAATTTGCTGTTAGGAATTATGTTAAGAATATTTGTGAAACTGTATTGAACAGTTAATATGTCCATTTAAGCCTCTTAGAGGCCTGGGGTCCCCTGATCACAACGGGTGCAGACCCTTGATAAGGAGATATGATTGGTAATGCCATATTGCCAAGGATAGAACATGATTGGTCAAACTTGTGCTACTTTGGGACTAATGTGTTTGATTGAAAACTCAAAGTTGAATGTCATTGGTTGAATATGATGTAGCATCTATTAGCCAAACTAAGGGTATTTATACCCCAGAAAAGGTCAGCTTGAAACTCCACTCCACTTCGACCGGGAACACTGAACTGAACACTGAAGAACCAAAGGCTCTCTTTAGAGGCAAAGACTTAAGGGCTCTTCTCAGAGTTGAAGACCCAAAGACTCTTTTCAGAGCCAAGAACTCTAGCCTACACTGATGAATATGAGCTACAGAGACAGTGGAGGATTCTGCTATGGACCCTAGTTACATCAAATTGCTGTACTAGCTGAGAACCCCTGGCTATATCGACCTGCTGAACTAGCGGAGAACCCCCTGACTGCACCAATGACCATGAGAAGCAAAATAATCCCAGGGTGAGTGAGTTTCTCCACTGTTGAAACTACTGTAAATCTTATGGGACAAGATTGCCCACTTTTCTCTCATGGGGAGACTGTTTGATTTGAACAACCAGAGAGGAGCCATCTTTGAGTTAGCAGCACAACACTCAACAGATTATGCCACAAACTCCAGCATTAATCATCGGCTGCAGGGCTCAGTGACTCTATACCAATAGGAATCCTCTAGCTCTCATCTCCTTTACATGGTTTCAGAGAAAGCAGAAGAATGCGAAAAATACTTAAATGCAGCCATGATAGAGTTGGTCATAACTGAACTAGGGAATATTGGAATATTTAAAAAACCCAACAACAAAATACCTCAAAGGAACAAACTCAAAGAAACTCTGATTTTATTCAACACGTCTGCTGAAAGATGGAATTGCCAAGTTGAAGAAGACAATGGTCTACAACTTCAAATATTCAATTCTAGTGGAAGAGACAGACTAGTAAAAACTGACTATGATAACATATACTGAATCAGTAAGTGATAAAAAGAAGACAGATATGGTCAGAGCCTCCATCCTCAGAAGTTGGAAGTACTTTAAAATAAGTTCTGTTAATTTCAGACATTGTTGTCGTGTTCTGTCAAGTCAGAACCCATATATAGCTGACCCTCTAGAGGGGTTCCAGAGGCAGTAATAAGGAAGGTAATAAATAGGAATAAGAATTAAAGAAGAGAAATTTATGCTTTTGAGCAGTGGTGTTAGAGAACAGTACTGAATGTGCTGTGGACTTACAAAAGTGCACTTATATATCTCTTGGAGAAAATGCATTTAGGGTGCTTACTGGAAGCAAGGATGGCAAAGCTTTGTCTCACATACTTTGAGCATGTTGTTAGGAGAGGCTGTTTCTTGGAAAGGGCATCATGCTTGGGAATGTGGAGGATTGGTGAAGAGAGAAAAGACCTTCAAACAGATGGACTGATACAGTGACTGCAGCAATGAACTCTAGTGGGTTGAAGGTGATGATGATGGGGCAAGAAAGGACAAGGTTCATATTGGTTGCTCATAGAGTTGCTATGAGTTGTCCTCAACTTTTTATCACCTAACAACAACAACAACAACAACAATTCAGACATCATATGAATCTCTTAAGATTAGTATGTATTTACACAAGCCAAGCTGGTATTGAGATAAGTTGTAGGTTGTTTAAGAAAAGTGAGTAATTAACTCAAACGTCCTAGTACAGGCAGGCAAGAGAACTTATTTATTCAGAGCAGGGACTTTGATTGACTATTTACTACATGTTGTTGTTGTTGTTATGTGCTGTTGAGTTGCTTGTGACTCATAGCGACTCTATGTACAAGAACACTAAATGCTGCTCTATCCTGTGCCAACCTTGCCATCTCCAACATACTCATTCTACCACACCAATCACAGAAATCGATCCATCTCATCGAGGATTTTCCTCTCCTGTGCCGTCCCTCCACTCTCCCAAACGTGATGTCCCTCTCAAAGACCAGTTCCTCCTTGCAACATGCCCAAAGTATTTCAGATGAAGCTTCAGAATCCTTGACTCCAAGGAGCATTCTGGCTTCACCTTCTTCAGGACAAACCTGTCTGTATTCTTAGCAGTCTATGGTATATTCAACACTCTTCTCCAGCACCACAACTCAAAGGCATCAATTCTCTTTCTATCATCCCTGGTCACTATTCAACTCTCCGATACTTATCATGTAATTGCAAAGACTATATCCTGTATCAGGCACACCTTAGTCTCTAGCCTGATGTCATTGCTCTTCAGTACTCTTGAGAAGTCCCTCACAGCTGACTTACCTAGTGCAATTTGTCTCTTGATTTCCTGGCTGCTGTTACCAAGAGTGTTGACTGTGGGGCCAAGTAAACTAAAACTGTTAACTATCTCAATCTCTTCACCATCCATACTGCCAATTGGCCAAATGGTGAGAATCTTTGTTGTCTTGATATTGAGCTTCAATCCATATAGAAGGCTGCAGTTGTTGACCTTCTGCAGTAAGTGCTTCAGGTCCTCCTCAGTTTCAGCAAGCAGGGTTGTGTCATCTGTATAATGCAGGTTTTTGATGACTCTTCCACCAGTCCTGATGCCACATTCCTCCTCATAGAGCCCAGAGTCTCAAATGATATGTTCTGCATATAGATTGAAAAGCTATGGAGACAAAATACATCCCTGACAGACCCTCTTCTTATACTAGCTGTACATAAGGTGGTTGTTGTTGTTATGTGCTGACAGTCACTTGCAACTCATAGCAACCCTATGTACAACAGTCCTAAACCCTGCTCTGTTCTGTGCCAATCTCGCTGCCTCCGACATACCCATCTCAATTACCTCAGTCATTGAATCAATCCACCTCATAGAGGGTCTTCCCCTCCTGTGATGTTCCTCCACTCTCCCAATCATGATGTCACTCTCCAAGGACCTGTCCATCCTTACAACATATCCAAAGTATGTCAGACAAAGCTCCAGAATCCTTGCCTCAAAGGAGCAGCCTGGCTTGACCCTGGCCAGGATGAATCTGTTTGTTTTCCTAGCAGTCCATGGCACATTCTATGCTCTTCTCCAGCACCACAGCTCAAAGGCATCAATTCTCCTTCTCTTCTCCCTAGTCACTGTCCAACTCCCTGATGCATAACAAGTGATAGCAAAGACCATGGCCTGTATCAGATGCACCTTAGTCCAGAATGACACCATTTCTCTTCAGTACTATGGAGAGGTCCCTAATAGCAGAATTTCCAATCAGAATATGGTTTTTAATTCCCTGGCTGCTGGTGCCAGGAGTGTTGACTGTGGAGCCAAGCAAACTAAAGCTTCAAACAATCTCAATCTCTTCACCATCCATCCTGATGCTGCCAATTGGTCCAGTGGTAAGAATCTTTGTCTTCTTGATATTGAGCCCCAATCCATATTGAAGGCTCCAGTCCTTGGCCCTCTGCAGCAAGCACTTCAGGTCCTCCTCAGTTTCAACAAGCAGGGTTGTGTCATCTGCATAATGCAGATTGTTAATAGATCTTCCACCAATCTTGACACCACACTTCTCCCCATAGAGCCCAGCCTCCCAGATAATATGTTCTACATACAGGATGAAAAGGTATGGAGATAGGACATATTCTTGTTGTACACCCTTCCCAATTTTGAACCATACAGTGTTTCCTTGCTCTATTCTGATGACTGCCTCTTGGTCCAAGTATAGGTTTCACATTATCATGATCAAGTGTTCTGGGATTCCCAGAGTCAGCCACAGTTTGTTATGGTCCACACAGTCAAACACCTTTGCATAATCAATGAAACACAGACATTCTTCTAGTACTCCCTGCTTTTAGCTAAGATCCATCTAACATTAGCTACAATAAATAAGATATATTGTTTAAACTTCATCTTTCTCATCTCCTTAAAATTGACTAATCTTAAATAACTTTTAGATTTCTTTTTTGATAATTAAATGATGGTACTAGTTAACTTTTATAGAGGTCTAAGAACCTCTGCTGATTCAAAGTTTGATCATTCAGTTACTAACTAAAATTCGATGGTTTGGACCCACCCAACAAATTTGCCAAAGAAAACCTTGATGAATTGTTCTGTGACAATATAATAATTTTGAGATTAAAGTGATAATATTGACACATTAAGGGCTTGGTGTACTAGAAATTTAAACATAAATGCCTGTTTTCCACTTCTGCAATGACTTAATTTAGATCTGGTATGTGTGCCTGATCTAGACTATAGGCTTTGCAATTACTTGGTAGCGTCAGAGAGCTGGACAATGAGTAGGGATTATAGAAGTAGAATTAATGCCTTTGAGCTGTGGGGCTGGAGAAGTGTATTGACTGCTAGGAGAACAATCAGGTTCATCCTAAAGAGGGTGAGACCAGGCTGCCCCATGGAGGCAAGGATTCTGAAGCTTCACACTTTGAATGTGTTGCAAGGAAGAACTAGTACTGGGAGAGGGACAGCAATGAGATGGATTGATGACTGGAGTAATGGAGTAGGTGTGTCGGAGACAATAAGTTTGGCTCAGAACAGAGCAGGATTTAGGGTTGCTGAGTTACAGGCAACTCGACAGCACATAACAGGAACAACAGCAATCTCTCATGCAATTTACTGCTTCTGAAAACCTGCTGGAGGTTCAGCTGTGACTTGGTTCTGACTCAACAGTACACAACAGAAACAACATTTTTGACCACTGATGGAAAGTTTTATTCTCACAAATTGGACTCATATAATGAGAATTATGTAACACATAAAAATGGCACATAACAACAACAAATATTATTCAAATTATTTGTGCTTTAATCTGCCTTTTCCATACCCTGTCTCCAAAGGAAAATCAAGATGTACAGTATAGGGAATCCATTGAAAACTAACTTCTGCAAACAGCAATATGACTTTACAAAACAGAAAAATGGTGGAGATTATTTACATTGTTGTTGTTATTAAGTGCCATCGAGTTGTAGAAGACTAATAGGGACCCTATGAACAAACACTTGTATAACTTTGATAGTTTCTCCATGTTCATATAGTTTCCTGAGGCTAGCCATTTTGGAAGTGGATGCCACTCCTGCTTCCAAGCTTATTTTTTATCTTCCCCTTTACTAAAGGATTCATATTAGAATTTCTTGAATAGCAGCCGACTCGATGGCACATAGCAACAAGAAGATGATATTGCAATTGTTCATAATTTCAGCAACAACAAGATGATATTGTAATTCATAACAATTTCAGCTTGCTTGGGTCCATAATCAGCACTCTTGGCATCAGCATTCAGTAAATCAAAAGATCAATTACATTAGGAAAATGTGCTTTCAGGGACTAATCCAGAATATTGAAGAGCAAAAATATCGGTCCAGAGACTAAGGTGTGTCTAATTCAGGGCCATGTAATCTTTGCAATTACTTCCTAAGCATCAGGTGGCTGGACAATTTAAAGATGATAGAAAAATTGTCTTTGAATTGTGGTGCTGGATTCTCATTGTTTAACATACCATGCTAAGAGAACAGATTTGTCCTTGAAAGGGTAAACCATGCTGCTCCTGGAGGCAATGATTTTGAAGTTCTATCTCACATACTTTGAGCATGTGGCCAGGAAGTACCAGTTCTTGAGGACACAACTGTCTTGGAGGTGATGGTTGGAAGAATGGAGGGACAATGGAGGACAGGAAGACTCAGATGAGATGGTAACTGACACAGTAACTGGAGTAATAAGGGGAGGTGTATCAGAGACAGTGACAGGTTGCCTCAGGATAGATCAGGGTTCAGAACTGTTGTGAATAGGGTTGCCATGAGTTGTAGTCAACTCAACAGCACATTACAACAGCCACAGGATAATAAAATGAACCAAAGCCCATGCTTCCAGCTGAAAAAATGTCATTTACCTTATTTATGCCACATTTGCCCAGTTTCATTCAGTGTCTTTGTGTCTCTTGGCTTGAATTTATTTTCAGTTCTTTGAGCTTGAGAAAAGTGATGTGAGTTCTTCCTTTTTTTATTCTCCAACTCCAGTTCTTTGCACACTTCATTATAATACCTTTTTTGGTCTTCTTGATATTTTAGTGAAATTTTCAGTCTTTTCTGACATCCATTTTGATATTTTTTCTACTGTCTTTGTAACAACTTTAATCTCCTCATGAATGATATCTTTATTGTCATCTTACAATTCACCTGATCTTCTATTCATAGGGTTCAATGTCTTAAACCTGCTCTTGAGAGAAAGTTGGTAGACTTCCTCAGTTTCCTCTTCTTTTGCTTTCATTGTGCAAATATTTGTAAAAAATCAGTTATATTCTTTGTATGCATATGAATGGTATCCTATCACTGAACAGCATTGTACTTCAGGATAGATCTTGAGTTGGTATTTTTTACTATGAATACCACACCATTCTCCCTAAAATTTTTATTCCCAAAATTTAGATGTATAGATTGTCTGATTCAAAATGACCAGTGTCAATACATATCAGCTCCCTAATGCCTAGCATATCTGTTGACCTTTATATGTTTCATTTTATTACTGAGAACTTCTAATTTTCCCACATTCATACTTTGTACATCCCATTTTCCATTGATTAATGAATATTTAAATTTGATATTATTTCTCTTCATTTTGAATGTCTCCCACTCTAAGGTCTAACACCTATAGTGTTACTCTGATTTATTCAGAGTTTTTGAAGGCCAGTTACTTCAGAAGTAGATGGCCAAATCTTCTTAGCCTCTCTTAATCTGGAATATCTGCTGAAACCTGCCCACCATAGGTGACCTGCTGGTATTGAAATACTGGTGGTATAGGCTCCGGCATCACAGTATTCAGCAAGCTACCTTACTGCTGACAAACACGTACTATACTCAAAAGAGCAATCTATGTAGAAGCAAGCATGTGCAGATACATATTATAAAACAAACAATACTACTCAAACCCTTTTCCTCTCATCCTTCAAATTTCCCTGAAGCAGTATAGCAAACTGGTCAATACATACTGTTCCTCTAATATCCACAGAGCCTGATTGAGCCTGTTGATTTCTCCTGATGAGGATGGCTCAGGCTCTGGTCATGCCACCTATTGTCTGGGTACTCCCTGCAGAAGTGCTCTTGCCTGCGGAGGTCGGCCCCAACATTTTTCTGGGGGCTGCTCTTTGGTGAAGATAATGCTCCAGCTGACCCAGAAAATATGGAAGATGTACAGATTTGTTCCCATTCCCAAGAAAGGTGATCCAACAGAATGTGAACATGAAACAATATCCTTAATAAGACATGCAAACAAAATATTACATAAGATTGTCCAAAAATTGGTAAAGCAGTTTCATTTTAGACAGAAGTTTAGACTGGGTTTAGAAGAATAATATATCTAGCCTTCTTGCCAATATATTATTGTTGATGTTAGATGGATCTTGGCTGAAAGAAAAATGTCTATTTGTGCTTTGTGTACCATCCAAAATCATTTGACTATGAGGATCATAACAAACTATGGCTAACCTTCGAAGCAGAATTGGAATTCCAGAAGACATAATTATGCTTATACCAAATCTATACGTAGATCATTAAGCTGTTGTCCAAACAGAACTAAGGAATAATGTATGGTTTAAAATTGAGAAATATTTGGATCTTTCAGAGCTGTAATCTCTCACATACCTATCAAATCTGTATCCTGGGTAAATCACTCAAGAAGCTGGCCTTTATGAAGGAGAGTGTGGCATCAGAATGGGAGGAAGACTCATCAATAACTTGCGTTATGGAGATTACATAATCTTGCTTACTGAAATTGAAGTGGATTCGAAACTCTGGCTGCAGACAGGCAAGGACTGTAGCCCTTAATATGGATTATATCTCAACATCAAGAAAAGAAACCCTTAAAACTGTACAAAAGCATGATGAGTGGAGAAAAGATTAAAATTGTCAATGTTTTCATCTTGCTTGGATCCAACACCTTTGGTACCAATACTCAAGTGATCAGGAGATATATAGATTTTAGAAAGTATGCTGTCGGGGACCTCTCCCAAGTCCTGAAGAGCAGTGATGTCAATTTAAAGACTAAGATGCACCTGATATAAGCCACAGTCTTTCCAATCACCTGCTAGCCATTTGAGAGTGGAATAATGAAAAAAGATTACAAGAGAAGAATCAACATATTTGGACTGTAGTGTTTGAGAAGAGTGCTGACCATCCCATGGACTCCCAGAAGAACAAGAAGATATATCTTGGAGCAAGTGCAGTCAGAATGTTCTTCAGAGGCAAAGGTAGTGAAGACTCATATCACATATTTTAGATATATTTTTAGGAGAGTCTATTCCCTTTGAAAGGGGCATCATACTTGGAAAGGTGGAGCCTCAGGAAAAAAGAGGAAGACCTTCAATGAGATGGGATAGTTCAGTGTCTGCAGCAATAGATTCAAATGTACTGAAGGTGATAAAGATGTCACAGAGTAGAACAGAGTTTTATCTATTGTTCATGAGGTTGTTATGAATCATACTTGACTCAACAGCACTTAACCAAACAACAGACCCAGTCACTTGGAAGAATTATAAAGACAATAAACAAGCCTTAGTAAGTAATCTATTTCACTATGTGCTTGAAGCAAATTTTTTGCAGATGTAATAATCTTTTTTTTTGTAATAATCTTTTAAGCTAATATGAAGAAAGTAAAAATGCAGAATTTTAGTTCATTAAATGCTTTAAGCTGTAGGAGAAATACGTGATATTTCAAATCTGTACTGAACTATTGTGCTAATAAATTCTAAAGCCATTTTCTATTAAGGGTTTGAGTAAAATTGTGATCATTTCATTTTCGCTGAAGGAGCAATACATAAAAATGTCATTCATTCTTTATTAACTCAGCCTTTGATTATCTCAAATACAGGCTCCTTGGTTCTATTATCTAGGATAATTGGTGTGGACTGTATCACTGTTCTACTCCCATTGGATTATTAATGTAACATTATTTTCTGTGTCATTCAGGCATAACTCCAAGAAATCTTTTGTTCATCCCTTAGTGCATAGGTTAATTCTTGAATAATTTTTTTCCCAAAATAATAACTTTTTCTCAAAACAAACCTACTTTAAAGAGTATGTAAGATTGTATCTATAGACTTTTGAGCATAGTTACGTAAAAAACTTGACCTTTATTTTCTGGATTTAAGCCAGTGGTCTGATTAAATTTATTAAATAGGCACCTTTGGCGAAACAATATTAAATCACACTACTACCTTCAATTTTGATGAAGTGCTTAATTGAAAAAAAAATTAAAACACCTGAAAATAGAGGCTAAAACTCCTCTATGGGTCAGAAAGCTAGTTAATGAGCATCAGAGTCCTTTCTCTAAAGGACAGTTATCTTTAAATAGCTTAGCTAAGTAATGATCATGGGAATAATACACTGGCCTTTGGATAAGGAGTTAATTACATTTTCTTACCTTCAACTGAGCAGATACACACATCATAAAATCCACCACTATGATCCTCTTGTGATCAATGAAGCACTTTCCTGAATATTTCTGTGACTAATGTTTGAAAGTGATCATTGATTATTAGTGTTATATTTGGAAAAAAATCAAAGGGGGGGGAACACACACAGCCAAACCAATGCCATTGGGTCGATTCCAACTCAAGGTGACTCTCTTTCAGACTTAGGAGATGAAAGCTCTACTGGATAAGAGGCTCTCTTCTTTTCATGGAGTGTCTGGTGGCTTCCAACAACCGATCTTTCAGTTGGCAGACAAGCATATAGCAAACTATTACACGATGGTAGTCTATTCAGCGTGCAGTTATTTGGATAGCTTCCACAAATGTGTTTTGTGTCATAACTGTACTTTGGGCATTCAAAGAAAATCCAGGTCAAGCAGCACTTTAGTAACTTATAAAGATACTCTGTAATAAAGTCCTCATGTAGGGTAAATGGATAGTGTGCTCAGCTGAAAAAATAGAGGCTCAAGTTTATCTAGTTGTGTAGAAAGACCTGACAGTATACTTCTATAAAAGGAACCATTGGATACTCTATGAAGCAGAGTTCTACTCTGACACATATGGGCTTGCCATGAATTGTAATCGATTAGATGGCAACTAGGGAGCTCTGGTGATCTAGTGGTAAGGCGTTGTGTTGCCAACCCAAAGATAAAAGGTTCAAATTCAATACCTGCTGATCCTTGGAGGGGGGGTGGAAGATGAGCAATCACTTTCTGTGTAGTCTACAGCCACTAAAACCCGCTGCAGGTCAGCTGTGGATTGGTTATGACTTGAAGGCATGTAGTAACAACAGACAGTAATTCATTATGCTGTAATAGAAATGTAACCCAGGTAGCAAAGAGAAGTACTTAATGGTGGTTCTGCTTAATGGCTTTCAGAAATAGAGTATAAAGAACACAGACGAAGTAGGCTAAAAATAGATGTGTCCTTGACTAGTATGTCTGCGGAGGAAAGGAAGCAGAGGCTTTTCATATTAATAGCTTGTTTAGTTTCCTCCTGAAAGGAGACTAAAGTATTAATATTGTAATAGGAATATTAATTTTTTCCCCCAAGAGCAATTTTTTCCCTTTATATGACTAAGTTGATTTTCTTTTTTTGATTCTGTGAAATGAATCTTTTTCCCCTTTGAAACAATATTCCTGGTTTTGTGCTAATAGTTTGGAAGCAGGAGTGGCATCCACTTCCTAAATAATATGCCTCTGGAAACTATGAACTTTGATAAATGATGATAGTTATAGAAAGGCTTCAGGCCTTTTGCTCATAGGGTCGCTATGAGTTGTGCTTGACTCGATGGCTATCAACAACAACATCAATATGTTAATAGTACGCTTGCTCCTCTTTGCCAGAAATTAATACAGAACTATGGTAGTGTAACCTGTGTCTTGTTAACCCAAAGGCTGTGCCTCTCTGGTACTTAGAATCCACCAGCAGCTCCTACTGCAAGGGCAAAAAAATTGGCAATATCCTTCTGTGCTTTTTTACAGTATTGGAAAACTGAGTAGAGGCTCATTTTGACTCATTCAGACTATGCAACAATGAGTTTTGAATCTGAAGGTTCATAAACATTAACTGACAACATATGAAACCATATTTAAATTTTTCTTCTTTGCTTCAGAGATTTATCAATCTTTTATAAGAAATAAAAGCACAACCAAAAAATCAAACATACTGCCATCAGCGCAGAGTAACACTGCATGGCTTTTAATCAAGAAAGGTATGCATCAGAGCTGTATCTTTTCTCCATGTCTATTTAATCTGTATGCTGAACAAACAGTTTAAGAAGGTAGACACTGAAGAAAAATGTGGCATTCAGGATAGGAAGAATACTCACCACCAACCTTCATTCAAATGACACAACTTTGCTTGCTGAAAGTGAGGAGGACTTAAAATGCTGACTACAGAAAATAAAAAAAAGATCATCTTTAATACAGATTACATTCCAACATCAAGAAAAAAGAAATCCTCACCACTGGACCATTAGGCAACATCATGATAGATGAAGAAAAATTGAAATTGTTATAAACTTGTACTCTTGGATTTTCAAACACCCAGTTTTCTTGACTAGCAGTCAAGAAATCAAAAGATACACTACATTGGAAAAGTAATCTGTCAAAGACCTCTCCAAATTACTTAGGAGCAATGATATCAGTTTTAAGACTAAGGTGTGCCTGATTGAAACTATAGTCTTTTCAGTCACTTACTATGCATCTGAGAGCTAGAAAATGGATGAGGATTGTTGTTGTTGCTGTTGTTATGTTCCGTCAAGTCGCTTTCGACTCATAGTGACCCTATGTACAACAGCCCTAAACTCTGTTCCGTCCTGTGCCAATCGCACTGTCTCTGACACTCCCATCCCAATTATCCCAGTCACTGAATCAAATCCACCTCATAGAGGGCCTTCCCCTCCTGCGCTGTCCCTCTGCCCTCCCAAGCATGATGTCCTTCTCCAAGGACTGGTCCCTCCTCACAACATGTCCAAAGTATGTTAGACGGAGCCTCAGAATCCTTGCCTCCAAGGAACCACCCGGTTTAACCCTTTCCAGGATGAATCTGATTGTTTTCCTAGCAGTCCATGGTATTCTCAATACTCTTCTCCAGCACCACAACTCAAAGGCATCAATTATCCTTCTATCCTGCTTGGTCATTGTCCAACTATCTGATGCATAATAAGTGATTGTGAAGACCATGGCCTGTGTCAAATGCACCTTAGTCTCCAGAGAGACACCATTGCTCTTCAGTACTTTGGAAAGGTCCCTAACAGCAGATTTTCCCATGGCAATGTGCCTTTTAATTTCCTGGCTACTGGTGCCAAGAGTGTTGACTGTGGAGCCAAGCAAACTAAAGCTGTGTACAATCTCAATCTCTTCACCATCCATCCTGATGCTGCCAATTGGTCCAGTGGTGAGAATCCGCGTCTTCTTGACATTGAGCCTCAATCCACATTGAAAGCTGCAGTCCTTGACCCTCTGCAGCAGGTGCTTCAGGTCCTCTTCAGTTTCAGCAAGCAGGGTTGTGACATCTGCACAATGCAGATTGTTGATAAATTGTCCACCAATCTTGACCCCACATTTCTACTGATAGAGCCCAGCCTCCTGGATAATCTTGTCTGCATATAGGTTGAAATGGTATGGAGATAGGATGTATCCCTGGCGTACAACCTTCCCAATTTTGAACCATGCAGTGTTCCCTTGCTCTGTTCTGATGACTGCCTCCTGGTCAAAGTATAGGTTTCGCATTAGCACGGTCAAGTGTTCTGGGATTCCCATTCTTCTCAGAGTCAGCCACAGTTTGTTATTATCCACACAGTCAAGTGCCTTTCCTTAGTCAATGAAACACAGATAGACATTCTTCCGGTATTCTCTGCTTTCAGCTAAGATCCATCTAACATCAGCTACAATATCCCTAGTACCACGACCCCTTCTAAATCCAGCCTGGACTTCTGGCAGTTCTCTGTTGATGTGCTGTTCCAGTCGTTTTTGGATAATCTTCAGTAACATATTGCTTGCATGTGAAATCAGTGAGATTGTTCTATAGTTTCCACACTCTGTTGGGTCACCTTTCTTTGGGATAGGAACAAATATAGATCTCTTCCAGTCAGTTGGCCAAGTGGTTGATCTCCAGATTTCTTGCACAACTTGGTAAGCACATCCAGGGCAACATCTGTTATCTGAAATACTTCAATTGGTATACCATCTATTCCTGGAGCCTTATTTTTTGCCATTTCTTTCAAAGCAGCCTGAACTTCTTCTTTCGTCACCATAGGACCTGAATCACTTGCTGCTGAAGGTCAAGGGCTGCAGCCTTCAGTGTGAATTGAAGCTCAACATCAAGAAAACAAAGATTCTCACCACTGGGCCAATTGGCAGCATCATAATGGACGAAGAAGAGATTGAGATTGTTAATACCTTTAGTTTGCTTGACTCAACAATCAACACTCTTGATACCAGAAACCAGGAAATTAGAAGAGAATTGCACTAGGAAAGTCTGCTATGAGGGACATCTCCAGAGTCCAGGAAAACAATGCTATGAGTGTGGAGACTAAAGTACACCTGATCCAGGCCATCATGGTCTTAGCAATTACGTGTTATGAATCAGAAAGCTGAATGAGGATTACAGAAGAAATATTGATGCCTTTGAGTTATGATGTTGAGTAAAAGTACAGCATATCTCATAGCCTTCCAGAAGAACAAACATTTGTCTTGGAGAAAGAAAAATGTTCCTTGGGGGCAAGGATAGTGAAACTTCATCTCACATACTATGGGCACATTACTACAAGGGGATATTCCTTAGAAACGGGCGTGAAGCTAGGAAAGGTGGAATATCAGGGAAAGAGAGTAGGACTGTTAACCTGATGTATTGACAAGTTATAGCAACAGTGGCTCAAACCTGTCAGAGATGGTGAGGGTGATGCAGGAGAGGTTGGAATTCAGATCTCTTGTTCACAGAGCTCCTATGAACTGTACTCAACCTGATGGCACACAGCAGCAGGAACAACACCAACACCAACACCAACTGCTATCAAGTGAGTTTAAAGTAAAATATTTTCTCAGAAAATAGACTGCCCATCATTCTCCCCCTCAAGCTGCTAGTGGATTTGAATCATCAGCCTTTATATAAGCAATGCAATATGCTAAGCACTATGACACCACAGTTCCTCACAGAGGAAGAGGAGAATTTAATTTCCTTTATAGAGGATTTGTTTATTTGTTTTTGTGTGGTTATGTGCTATAGTCAGAACATACTCATTGGTCCCCCTTCAGTGGGTTTTCAGAGGCAATAAATTGTACCAGAAAAGATTGCCTTTCTTCCATGGAGCACCTGATGGATGTGAACCATGTGTCTTTTTGTTGGCAGGACATCTCCTTTCCACTAGGTCATCAGAGCTCCCTAACAGAAGTATGTTACTTGGAAAGGATTATGTTGTTTGAAAAGCATGTTCTCCATTACAGAAATACGTTGTTTGTAAAAGAAGTATGTTGTTGAAAAGAAATATCGAAACCCTCCAGTGGGTTTTCAGAAACAATTAATCCATGGAAGGAGACTGCCCACCTTTCATCTGTGGAGCAGATGGTAGATTTGAACTGGGGTTGCAGTGGAGCTTCTTACCACGAAGCTGCCAGAGCTCCCTTATAGAAGTATGGGGGAAACTAACTTATACCCACACTTCATCCCCAGCACAAAAACGTCAATTCATGAGGGAATTGAAAGTATCACAGGAGGACTTTCTCCCTGCCTTCAAACCTTGCTTTTACCCTCCACCATGCCCTTAGCTTTGTTCATTCCTTTTAATTTACATTTACCATTATAACATCAATCTATTTAAATTAGAATTGTCATATTGATTGCTGCATTTTATTAATTTTTGAAAGTTCAATGCTCTGTATATCTCTTGACGTATGCTTAATAAACGCTTAATTTTTTTTTTTTTGAGCAACTGAAGAATCTGTGGCACAAAAATTTTTGGCAACACAGAAAAAATTTCTTTTTTAATTTTAAAAATAACCATTAAAAAGACAGTTTCTTTTTTTTAAATTTAGGTTGTTTATTTTTCATTTAAATGAACATCTACAGAGATTTTGGGATTCCATTCATTCATTGTTGCACCCTTCTCCCCGCACAAACCCCTGCCCCCTCCCCCCCATTTGCTCCTCTCCTTGAAAAGCAAAAGAAAAACTCCCTCATTGGTACACAATCCCCCCCCCGCACCTCCCCAAACCCCACCCCCTAGCCCCAAATATAATCCACTCTACAACCCTGTTTACGGCATTGAAGTCTATGGGGGAGAGAATAGTCGAAAAGTATTATATTTTAGGGCATTATTTTTATCGTAGGAGTATGCAATGAGGGTTGTAGAGTGGATTAAAAGACAGTTTCTTAACGCTATTCGTGTGAACCTATGTATATCACAGTAGAATTGTGCTACCTAGAATTTCAAATGGCTAATTTTCCCAAAGTAGATCATCTATTTTTTTCTCCTGGGAGTTCTCAGGGTGGACTTTAACCTTTTGGTTATTAGTTTACTGCTATTAGTTTATCAATTTTACATGACCACAGGACTCCAAAAGTAACTCTGCTGACTTGTGGTAACGAGTTGTGCTGTAAATTGAAAGGCACACGGTTTGAACTCACTGGTCACTCCATGAGATAAAGATAGACAATCTCCTCCTAAGTCATTTACAACCTCTGAAATTAGTTGAAGGGTGAACTGTGAGTCAGTTCTCACTGTGGTACACAACAATAACAACAAGAATGGAAAAAGTAACAAAAAACAACTTACCTCCTGAAGCAAAGACAATATAAATAAAAATAAGTATTTTTAGCTCTTATGTATATATAAATATATAGGTCTACGGTAAACTATTTATGTAAACTTTTCATTTAAGCCTCATTAATATACTGTGAGTTTCATACTGATAAGTAAGTTGAATGATGAGAACATAGTGAAACTTTCCCAGTTCAAAATAATTTGTGCATGGTATAGTTGGGTTTGATGCTCCAGAGGCTATCTATTTACTCTGTTTTTGATAAGTGGAGATATGATTGCTTGGTGTTTTAAGGTAGATTTGTCTCATGGTAATACCCTGAGTCAGAGGAGAACTGGTCCATCAGATTCTAAAGGAAGATCATTAGACTTTCCATCTGAGGCTCCTTTGGTTTCACTCACTTCTTTCTTTTTCTTTAATTTATTTTTTTATATTTTTTTCTTTTTCTTTTTTTTTTTCCTTCACTCACTTCTTGAACTCCTTAGTATTTGTTCCACTCAGGGACTAAAATAAAAATCTTGTGTACTGCTGAGATGATTCAAACTTACAGAAATCCTTTAAGTCAGAGAAAAATTATCACATACAATCCGAAACTATGGTTTTCATGGGAGCAGATCATCAAATCTTTTTTTTATTTGGTGTCACTGGGAGGATTTGAATAGCTGGCTTTTGGTATTGCAACTCAGGTTTTATCCACTGCATCCCCAGAGCTTTAAATGGAGATGTTACTGTTGTTAGTGTGTGCCGTTGAGATGTTTGCACCTCATAGCGACCCTGTGTAACAGCAGTCCTAAACCTTGCTCTATCCTGGGCTGACCTTACTGTCTCTGACACACCTACCTACTCCCATCACCCCACTGACTGCATCAATCCATCTTATGAAGTCCTTACAGTGGATCATCATGTTGGGAAGAGTAGAGGCTTGATGAAAGTCAAGATTCTCAAGGAGATGGTGAGGTGACTACATTGAGCTTCAGCATAACAGAGATCTTAAGGTTGGTGCAGAATAGGGCAAGTTCAGATCTGTTGATAATAGGGCCACTATGAGTCATAGTGTTATTCAAGGTACCTAACAACAACAAATGTGAATAATTGCAATAATCTGACTAACTGAAAAGCTAGAGCTACATACTCAGCACAATTATTGTGCAAGGAAGAAATAGAGTCAGAGAAAGTTTTACATCATAGTGAGAACACTTGAGCTAGTTTTGTTTTTGATGTTACCACCAAATTTTAGCAAATTAGGCTGACCTCATGAGAAATCCTAACTTAATCTCACTTATTTCTGTTCCCAAATCTGCAAAATTAGTGAGTTAGGTTAGATGACATCTCATCTTTAATATTATGATTCAAAATAAATTCTTTCACAGGAGACTCAATAAATCTCTAATGAATAAAATTAGTCTGAAATGAAGGGAATAATAGTCAATGCATGGTATTGACACAACTAAAACCATCATCTGATTTCTCTACAAATATTCTTTTACACAGTAATTCACACAGTAACTTCCCCAAAACAAAAATAAAGCCTATTGTTTTGGATTCTAACTCATAGGGATTTTAGAAGACAGGATAGACCTGGCCCACAAGATTTCCAAGGCTATAATCTTTATGGATAGTGCTCTGATGTTTGAGAATGCAAAGAGTTGAAGCTGATAAACAAATAAAGACTACACCTATCTGGCTGTTAGACTCCATCAGTAGCGCTTATGGAGAAAGACAGACAATCTCCTCCAGTGTCATTTACAGTCCTAGAAACCTAATGAAGGGTCAGTTATAAGTTAGTTTTAAATGCAAGACAATTAATTTGAGTTTTTTTCAGCATTTTAATCTCCATGGAAGGTGACATCTTCTTCCTGTAAAGTGACCAGTGGGTTTGGACCACTGAAGTTTCAGTCAGCAACAAAGCATTGAACCACTTAGAAGAATTTGCCTGTAATATATCACCTTCTGTGAATTCAAACTTTAACTCTTGGATATTTATTATTTCCCTGCCATTTTTGAGATGTACCTTACACTGGCAATTTGACTCTATCATAATCCTTTATTTTTCACTTGATAAACTCAGAGTTTTGAAGATTGCTGACTAAACTGCCTATCATTGACATGCATTAACTCTGAGACAGAATGAACTATGAACCACTTATTCAATGCCAGAAAGTGAATTTTCAGAGGAACATAATCCATCGTCTAACCTGTGAGATATGAGTCCAGTCTTTCACCTATATCATCCTGGGGAGATGAAACATTATCCTCCTTCAACTATATTTAGAAAAGATCCATGGTTTCCTTCAAACACAAGTAGGAATCTGAGATGATAAACAGTTTTCACTATGAGTTGTGTGTAGAGGTGGCTATAAAGAGTGTAGTAGATTTTGGCCCTTGTTTATTTTCTCTAACACTTTCTGTTTTCAATTTTAATGACTTATTTTTTATTTCCCACTTTCTATTCAATGAATAAGAATGAGAGGGGAAGAATTGATATCTTTGAGCTGTGGCCTTGGATAAAATTACTGAATATCCCATGGGCAAAAGATGAACAAAAGGCCTGAAGAGGGCCCTTGTATTTAAATGTTGATTGGGCCCGAGGGCTTAATGTTCTTATTTTGGGGGAACATTCTTCCAAGCTGTACAGCACTCTTCTATCAATTTGCTGTACTGTGGTAATCTGGGTTTGCTGTGAAGCTGAACTTTGTGCCTTTGAAAGTCAAATACCATAATGACTGCCCAAGGTGGAAAGTGTTTGGTGGAGCTCCCAGTTTAAGACAGGTTTGGAAGTAGGAGCCGCACCCACTTTCTAAACCTCATGCTTCTGGAAACTCTATGAACCTGGAGAAATGACTGTAGTTATAGAAAGGTTTCAGGCCTTTGGTTCACAGGGTCACTATGACTCGTGCTTGGCTGGATGGCAATCATGATTAACAACAACAACAACAACAACAACAATCCCATGGACTATCAAAAAAACTAACAGTTATGTCTTGGAAAAAGTGCAGCCAAAGTGCTTCTTGATGGCAAAGATGATAAAGTTTTCATCTCACATACTTTGGGCATGTTGCTAGGAGAGGCTATTCTTTGGAAGTAGACATAATGCTTGGAAAGGTGGAGGATCAGCACAAGTGAAGAAGACTCTCAACCAGATGTGTTGACATGATGACTACAGCAATGGGCTCAAGCGTTTCAGAGATTATTAGGATGGCACAAGATAGGATAGGGTTTAGGTCTGTGGTTCATCATCATAAATTCTGCACTTGAAGGGAAATAACAACAGCAATGACATTAATTGATGGATTTAATGTTCTTAATATTTTTCTATCTTCTTAAATTAAAAGCTTAAATTGATAATTTAAACCTTTCTTCAGGCCTTTTGTTCATAAGGTCTCGATGAGTTGTGGTCAACTTAAAGGAAATCAACAACAACGATAACAACAACAAATTCTATTTTACTGTAACTAATAATGTTATAGGTTTTCCTCTAAACCCTCTTTAGCTGCACTTTATAATTTTCATAGCTCATATTTAAAATTTTAAGTCAATTAAAGATATTTTCAGATTTGCTTATGAATTCCTGTGATAAATTGGTTATTTAGAGTACTCTTGCTTAATTTACAGTTATTTGGATATTGTCTAATTATTAATTTCTAGTTTAATTTTGTCTGCCACAATCAGAAAGCATAATTTAACCTGGTTTCAATTTTTAAATTTAATGTGTATTATTTTGTTGGTTGGAATTTGATCTATCTTGATGAATATTTCATTGTGCACTTGAATCTAGTTCTAGTGAACTCTACAGAAGTATTGATATTTGTTGTTGTATGTGCCGTCACATCACCTGCAATTCTATGTACAATAGCTCTGAACTTGCCCTATCCTGAGCCAGCCTCACTGTCTCCTACACAACTAATGCCCTTACCCTTATTACTGTTTCAATCCATCTCCATCTAGGATCTTCCTCTCCTGCACTCTCTCTCCACTCTTTTAAGCATAATGTACTTACCCACAGATGGATTCCTCTTGGTAAGATGCTCCCCCTCAAAAAAAAATCCTTGCCTCCAAGATGTAACTTGGTTTCACCTTCTCCAGGGCAAATCTGTTCTCTTGGCGGTCCATGGAATATTCAACACTCTTCTCCAGCCCTACAACACAAAGGCATTGATTTATCCTTCTGTCATTTCCCAACTCTGTTTCATAGTAAGTTACTGAAAAGACCATAGCCTGGATCCTTCTATGCCTTTATCCTAAAACAGGGTGGAAACTAGCACCTGTGTCTTCCATTCTCTGTTTCCCAATATCATAGCTACTAGTGACATGTGACTAAGCAATTTTAATTACATGAAATTAAAAATTTAGTCCCTCTTCCACATTTGGCACATTTATGTACTTCATAGATTCCTGTGTATACTGGATGTTGTGCTGCACATTGTCATCATAACAGAAAGTCCTCTTGAACAATGTGGTCTTTTGGCATCTTCCCATTCTAGTAACAAGTGAAGTATGGAGTAATCAATCTGAGGAGGAAAAAGTCAGAATGCTTAACACACAGATTATATGTTACTTGGGTGTTTTTTTTTCCTTCTGGCAAAAAAAGAAAGAAAGAAGGCTGAGACCTATCTTGATGGGAAAAATTTCAAAGACAGGATTATTTAACAAAATTACTGATTCTGAGCGAAACACAAATGTGTTTACAATGTATGTTTAGGAGCTCCGATGATTTTTCTTGTTATTACTTAACGTTGAGTGACCCTTGAACTGCAGATCTGAACCCTGGACCTTTCTGTGTTGTTCTCACAATGTCTGACATGCACAAGTCCATTGATGCAGTCACTGGGTCAGGTGATCTGGCCTAGGGGCTTCCTCTCTTTTTTGACCCTCCAACAAGAATGATGCCCCTCTCTAAGAAATAGTATCTCCTAGAAAAGAACATGAGACAAAGTTTAAACATCTTTTCTTCCAAGGAGCACTCTTTGATGCACCTTCTTCAAGACATATATGCTTGTTCTTTCGGCAGTCCATGGGATATGGATTTCTTCTCCAACACCACAACTCAAGTATATCAATTCTTCTTCATTGTCCAGATATCTGATGTGTAGCAAGTGATGAAAAGACCATGACTGGAATCAGGTGTGCCTTAGCTTTCAAATGAACATCTTTGCTCCTCAGTAATTTTGGGAGATTTCTGAGTGCAGACTTTCACAGTGCAGCATATTTTCTAATCTCCTGACTAATCACTATGAAGTGTACTGATTGTGGATTCAAGATGCATAGGAAATAATTGAAAGACTATGACTTGCATCAGGTGCACTTTTGTGTTTAAACTGGCAACTTTACTCTTTAGAAGTTTAGAAAGATCCTTGACTGCAAATTTCCCCAATACAACATTTTTCATTTCTTGACTGCTGTTACTCTGAGAGTTGATTGTGGATGTAAGGAAAATGAAATTGACATCCTCAGATTGTTCTCCATCAATCAGAACATTGTCTCTATTTTTCCAATGGTGAGGATTTTTAGTTTCTTGATGTTAAAATGTAATCCATATTGAAGGCTCTAGTGTTCGATCTTATGAAGCAAGTATTTGAAGCCTTCTTCACTTTCAATAACAAGTTGGTGGTAACTACACAAAGTTCAAATCCACAAGCTTCTCCACAGAACAAAGATGGGCAATCCTCTTGTGTGTGTGTTTTACTGCCTCTGAAAATCTGCTGGAGAGTTAACTATGGGTTGGTTCCAACTCAAGAGTACCTAACAACAATAAGAAGCAAATTTTTCAGTCAGAAGTTGATAGAATATTCAATCAAGATATGTTAATAATAACTGGTAATTGGAAAGCAAAAAATGAAAACAAAGAACTATTAGTCAGAAAATATGTATCTGATGATAGAAATGAGGCTGAAGATCAAATGATTGAATTTTGTACAAGAATTTACTTATTGCAAATAATTTTTTATAAAAAACACAAACAACCATTTATGCGCATGGATCTCATCTGATGGACTACACAGGAATCAGATTGACTACATCTGTAAAAAGTGCTGATAGGGAAGCTCAACATTTGTCAATCAACACAAGACTAGGGGCTGAATGTGTAACAGAACATCAATTACTTGTGTGTAAGATTAAACTGAAGTTTAAGAAAATTAAAACAAATCCACAAAAACAAAAATACAGTATTGAGCAATCCTTTCTGAATTTAAATTCCATCTCTGAACACTAATGATCAAACACCATATGAGTTGTGGTTGATCACTTCAGTGACATCCACAAAGAAATCAAAAGGTTATTGGAAAGAGAATGGAGAAAGAAAAGGCCATAATGGGTGTCAGAAGAGAATCTAAAGGTTAAGCTAGAACATAGAGAGGTCAATACAAGAGGAGGAGATGCTGAGGTAAGAGAACTGAAAGTAAGATTTTAAAGGACAGTTAAAGAAGACAAAGTATTATAATGAAATACCCAATGATCTTGAGTTAGAAGATAAAAAGAATATATTTAGGCATTCCTCAAGCTGAAAGAACTGGAAAAAAATCCCAAGCCTTTAGTTGCAATCTTAAATAATTGTGTGCACAAAGTCTTGAGTGGTCCAGAAAGTATTAAAAGAAGATGAAAGCAGTACACAGAGTCACTGTACCAAAAAGAACTGTTAAACTCCAAAGCATTTCAGGAAACAGTATATGTATCAGAACCAATTGTAATGAAAAAATATATTCAAGCTGTACTGAAGGAAAAGGACAAAAGTAAGGATGTAGGAGTTCATAGAATACTAGTTGATATGTTTTGACTAATCCATACATCCATGGACATGCTCATTAGTATGGGGCAAGAAATTTGGAAGATAGCTACCTGGCCAACTGACTGAAAGATATCCATCTTTGTTTTCATTCTCAAAAGAGGTGATGCAAAAGAATGTGTAAATAATTCAACAATATCATTAATATCATGTGAAAGTAAAATTTTGCTATTTTTTAAATGACTAGAACAATATAAGGACAGATAACTTCTAGAAATTTAAGATGACTTTGGAACAATCCATTGCAAGAAAGATAGTATTGTTGGTGTCAGATGGATCTTGACAGAAAGCAGAGAATACCAGAAAGATGAATATTTGTGTTTTATTGACTATGAAAAGGAATTTATTTAACTGCATGAGTCATGACAAGTTATGGTTAATAGAGAGAAGAATGGGACTCCCAGAACCCTTAAATGTGCTTATTTTGAAACCTATATGTAGACAAAAAGTTTTTATCAGAACAGAATAAGTTAATATTGCATAGTTTAACATTCGAAAAGGTAGACTTCAGGCTTGTATCCTTTATCTATCCTTATTCAATCTATATGCTAAAAAGTCATTGGAGAAATTAGACTCTACAAAAATGAATGTGGCATCAAGAATGGAGAAAGACACAAACTTGCATACTGAGAGTGAAGAAGTCTTAACACACATGAGGCTTCACTGGTGTTAGTTCATCATTTACTTTTAGGACCTCTGATTATGTGTGTGTATATTTTTTTCTTGATGAATAGATTCTTAAATTTAATAAAATTTTCAAAGGTGCTATTAACCTTGCTCTAAATTATAAGAACAATTAGACTAACCACTGTTTTTATAATTCATCCTGCTAAGATTAATAGAAGACTATTTATGAGAAGTCTCAGGTCAGCATAGTTCCACATGTTTAACCAGCATGTATGCATCCATAATTTCTAACATGAAAAGTTCTAAATGTGGCTCAGCTCCCAATTCTTCTATGAACCTTGGGTTCAGATCACTAAAAGGTTTCCCAGAGACTCAGACCCGTAAGGGGAGTGATTGATGTCACTATAGGTATACAGGGTGCTTTTGGATAAATTGGTCAGGATCCTATCAACTGTCACTTGTGGCACAGCTAGATGGTGACTACGGGTGATTCAGGCTGGTGGTGTAGAGAAGCGAGAAGCTGACCCCACTTAATGAGATTTTCTAAAGAGAAAAAATAAAAGCTTCTGGCACTGAGATTCCATGAGTTTATATAAGCCTCTAATAGGATGGGGCTTTTATCCCATCTTAATCTTCTCTTCATGATACAATAATTACTTCAGCACAAAATAATTAGTTTTTGACTAGAGAAGACATTTGAATGGCAAACTTTAGACATCCAGAACAACTCAGTCATTTCTAAGTGTTTTTTCCAATTCTCACACAGCGTGGTGCAGCTTATTTGAGATCCAAGAAGCTTTAGTTTTTGTTCTAGTTCTACTACTGATACTTTGTCAAACTATTTATCTTGATTGTACTACAGCTTTATCATATGTAAAATGAAATGATCAAAGATGATGAAAAGTTATTTCTACAGACCCTTTTGTCTAGACAATCTTATGTTTTATACTTTGGAGCATTTTTATCTTTCAGTAGGTTTGTATAAAGTTAATTGTAAACAAGTTTCCACTCTGAAATGAAGTCTAATTGCATATTCTCTATTGTCCCCGTATCATTATCTGCCATACTTTTAAAAATGTCTTTACCAACTTAGACTTATTGAGCTTATTTAAGTTTCCCTTATCTGCCATCCAACTAAAGAGAAAATCCATTTTTTTAGCTTCTTTCCTCATTTTACAACAAGATTTTTGAATTCTCAATCTTATTTTTATTTTACTAAACTTTTGGACTTTGTGCTGAATTGTCTATCTCAAATTAGATAGATAAGGTCAAAATTTTTGTAGTTGTTTGGTGCCATAGAATCAAGTATGACTCATAGCAACTCTATGAATAAAAGATCTGAAACCTGTTCTATCCTGTGCCATCCTCAGACTTCCTGACACGGAAGAGTCCATTGCAGCAGTTCTTGTGTCATTCCACCTGGCTGAGGGTCTTCCTCTTCTTTGCCGACCCTCTGTCCTACCAGCAGCATATTCTTCTCCAAGGAACAGCCCCTTATAGCAACATGCCCACGGTAAATGAGGTGAAACCTCATCATCTGGCCTCTAAAGAGCACTCCGGCTGTACCTGCTCAGAGACATATTGATTTGTTGGCTGTGCATCGGATGATCAGTGCTCTTTTCCAACTCCACAGCTTAAAGGCATCAATTCTTCTTCTGTCATCCTTATACATTTTCCAGCTCTCAGATGTATAGCAAGGGATTTGAAAGGCCATGGCTTGAATCAGACACACCTTAGTCCGCAAACTGACATCATTATCTCTCAATAATTTGGACCCTAACCGTAGATTTTCCCTGTGCAATCTATCTTTTTATTTCATGACTGCTGGTACCAAGGGTGTTAATTGTGGATCAAAGTAAGATGAATTTGTTGATAATTTCAATCTCTCCTCTATCCATCATGATGTTATCTATCAGTCCAGTGGTAAGAATCTTTGCTTTCTTGGCATTAAGATGCTATCCACACCAATGGCTACAATCCTTGTTCTTCTGCAATGAGTGCTTCAAGTCCCCCTCACAAGGTTGTGTCATCTGCATAATGCAGGTTATCGATGAATCTCCTTTGAATCTTGATCCCACATTCCTCTTTATAGACTACAGACTCTTGAATAATTTGCTCAGCACACATATTGAATAAGTATGGAGAGAGAACACAATCCTGACACACTTCTTTCTTAATTTTACAACATGCATTGTTCCCCTGCTCTGTTCACACAATCTCCTGCTGGTCCAGATATAGGTTTTGCATGAGCACAATTAAGTGCTCTGGAACTTCCATTTCTCTCAATGTGAGCTACAAATTGTTATGATCCACATAGTCAAATGCCTTTGCATTGTCAATAAAGCAAAATTAGACATTCTTCTGATGTTCTTGCTGTCCAGAGCCACCTGACATCAGCACTGATATCCTTGATGCCACGACCTCTTCTAAATCCTGCTTGAAATTTTGGCAGTTCATTATCTATGTACTTTTCTAGACGTTTTGAATGATATATAACAGTATTTTACTTCCATGTGATATTATTGATTTTGTTCAATAGTTTCCACATTCAGTTGTATCACTTTTCTTGGGAATGGGAACAAATAATGGACCTCTTCCAATCCATTGTCCTGAAAGCTGTCTTCCAATTTTCCTTGTACAGACTGGTGAGTGCATCCAAGGCTTCATGCATTAATTGAAATAAATAAATTAATAACCCATTGATTTCTGGGGCCTTACTTTTTACCATTGTCCTCTATGTAGTCCACTTCCTCCTTTATTACAATTGGCTCCTGTTTATATGGTACTTCCTGAAAATTTTCAGTGTCAGTCTCTTCAGTTTCAGTGTTCAGTTTGGAGCCTCCTGTGTGAAACAGTTGGATTCTGGAAGGTACGTTGTTTTGATTTAATTGAATATTGGGTGTAAGCTGCTTGGTCATTTTTTATTTACTTAACAATCAAGTATAAGCTAATTGGTAATTTTTAATTTAGTTAACAATCAGCTGTGGGCTGGAAGACTCTTGTTTAACAATCAGAACCTGTTGGGCAGGCATTTGTATTTTAAAAGTCAGTTGGTGTTAAATGTGTTTGGGAGAACATTGTTCTAAATGGTAAAGACATGTCTGTCAATTTGCTACACTGAGATTAAATGAGGTTGCTGTGATACTGAAAGCTATGCCACTGGAGGGTCAAATGTCATAAGGATTATCCATGTTGGACACGTTTTGGTAGAGCTCCCAGATTAAGCCAGACTAAAAATCGGGATTGACCATCCATTTCTTAAATAATAAGCCTTTGAAACCCTTATGAATGCTAGAGAAAGGTCAAAACTACCTCCATAATAATATAAAAATTTTATTTGCTTTCCCCCACTATAACCTTTATTTATATGCACTTCTCTTGATTTTTAATTCATAGAGTGTTCCCTTGCTTTGTTAGCATACCAGCTTCTTGTTCTAGGTATAGATTTCACATGAATACAACTAAGTGTTCTGGAATTCTTCTTCTCAATGTTAGCAGCAAATTGTTATTATCCACACAGTCATATACCTTTGCATAATCAGTAAAACACAGATACCATTCTAGGGTTCTCCACTCTCAGCCAAGATACATCTGACATCAGCAATGACATCTATCATGTCAAGACCTCTTCTAAATCCAGCTTAAACCCTTTTTAGTTCTCTGTGAATATACTGTTACTGCCATTTTTGGATAAACTTCCACAGGGGATTTTTTGTATGTCTTATGTCAGCATTGTTGTTCTATAATCACCACATGCTATTGGATCTCCTTCCTTGGAACTTAGGACAAATATAGATCTCTTCTAGTCAATTGACAAGTTAACTGTCTTCCAAACTTTCTGGTACAAATTGGTAAGCATGTCCAGGACTGAAGCAGATACAGCACATATTAGACCGATGATAAAAATGCAAAGCAATCCTATTCTAATTGTATGTTTTCCCTTTTTTGGCATAGAAAAATTAATGTTGTCTTAATAAAATTATTAAGTAATTAATATTTATATACACCTAGTTCATTCTCATTTTAATTTTAAAGTATTTAAAATATCCTAAATTTTTTCCAGCACAGGAAATAGTTGTTTTTTATATCTGTCAAGTTGTACAATAGCCCTGACACCTGCTCTATCCTGTACTAACCTTATTGTCTCTGACACACCTACTTTCATTACCCCAGTTACTGAATCAATCTATTTCATTAATGTTATTCCTCTCTTTTGCTTTCCCACCATCCTGCCAAACATGATGTCCCTCTCCAAGGACTGGTTCTTCCTTGCAACATGGCTGAAGTATGACAGGACAAACCTCAGAATCCTTGCCCTCAAGAAACAGCCTGGTTTCACCCTCTCCAGGATGAATCTATATGTTCTTCTGGCAGTCAATGGTATATTCATTACTCTTCCACAGCTCAAAGGTATCAATTATCTTTCTATCATTCATAGTCATTGTCAAGCTTTCTGATGCATAACAGGTAATTGAGAAGACTATGGCCTAAATCATGTGCACATTAGTCTCCAGAATGACACTGTTGCTCTTCAGTACTCTGGAGAGGACCCTGACAGCAGACTTCCTAATGTAATTCATCTTTTGATTTCCTGGTACTAAGAGTGATCATTGTGGAGACAAGTAAACGAAAGCTGTTAATAATCTCAGTCTCTTCACCATCTGTCATAATGTTGCCAATTGATCCAGTGGTGAGAATCTTCGTTTTCTTGATGTTAAGCTTCAATCCATATTGAAGGCTACCGTCCTTGACCTTCTGCCACAAGTGCTTCAGGTCCTCCTCAGTTTCAGTAAGTGGGGTTATGTCATCTGCATAACACAGGTTCTTGATGAGTCCTCCAATCCTGATTGTCACATTCCTCCTCATAGAGTCCAGCTTTCCAGATGATCTGTTCTGCATATAAAAATATATATAAAAATCAATATAAAAAGTTACTGATGTTTTCAATATTTTTAAATAGAACAAATAAGTTTTAAAACAAAATAAAAATGTTTACGTGGAGGAACTTTAATCAGATAAAACCAATATTTGAAATCCAATACTTCATATTTTAATAATAATGTACAATGCTTCAAACCTATTTAAAGTCTGGTAGGAGAGACCAAAGTTTTAGTTTAGTTTTATGCGCTTATTCTCATTTTCTTCAGCTTCAGTTTGAACTTGCATGACAGTAATTGATGGTTTGTTCCACAGTCAACCCATGGCCTTATCTTGATTGCTGATATTAAGCTTTTCTAAAGACTTTTTCCCCCACAAATATAATCAGTCTGATTACTGCGTGGTCCATCAGATGAGGCCCATGTGTAGAATCACCATTTTGTGTTTTAAAAAAGATGTGCAAGGAATAAATTATTGACTATACAAAATACAATAATTTGCTTTCCAACATCATTTCTGTTTTTAAGTCTGTAATTTATGATTACCAGTCCATTTTTATTTCCAATTCTTGTCTTCAGGTTACCAATTATTTAACCTTTATTGCCTATTTGACTAATTTCAGACTCTAAAAGTTTCCCTTTTTCCTTCCCTTTTGGCTTATATAGTTGAATAACAAAGATGTTTACAGATTTCCCTTTTATTTCTGTGGATATTATTCTATTTCTCAAAGTATTCTACTTCAGGAGAAATTTAGAAATAGTCTTTCTAACTATGACTGTGAAAGAATTCTTCTTCAGTTGTTCAGTCCTAGCATAACAGATTATAACATGATAGTATGATTCAAAATGGGTCATGCCAGTCCATGTCAGTTCACTAATGCCTAGAAAGTCAATTTTCACACATTCCATTTTATTTTTTACAACTTTGAGTTTCCCTAGTTCAAACTTTGTATATTTTATATGTCAATTATTAATGGATGTTTGTAGCTGTTTCTCCTTATTTTTTGAGTGACTTCAAATTTTGAAATGTTTGCAAAGATAAAAACATATAGTCTTCCATATGGATTGCATCTCAACATCAAGAAGACAAAAATCCTCACCACTGGGTCAAAAAGCAACATCATAATAAATAAACAAACTATTGAACTTGTCAGTGATTTCATCTTGCTTGGATTCGCAATACACTTTTGGTGTATCCACAACACTTTTGGTGCTAGAATTCAAGATATCAAAAGTCATGTTATATTGGGAAACTCTACTGTCAAGGACCTTTCTAAAGCATTATAAAGCAAAAAAGTTAGTTTAAAGACTAAAGTGCATCTGACTCAAACTAAGTTTTTTTAAATTATTTGATATTGCATGTGAAAAGTTGGACAATGAATAAGGATGACAGAAGAATAATTAGTGTCTTTGAGTTCTGATATTACAGAAGAGTACTTAATAATCCATGGACTGCCAAAAAAAAAGAAAAAAAAAACATGTTTTGGAGAATGTATAACCAGAGTTGTTCCTAGAAACATGGATGGTAAAACTTCATATAAGTACAGGGTTGGACTTAGAAACAAAGATGTTGAAACTCTGTCTCACACATCTTGGGCACCTTGAAGGAGAGACCAGTCTTTGGAAAAAGACATCAGGAAATTGGAAGGTCAGAGAAAGAGGACAAGAAGACTTTTAATAAGATGAATTGACCCAAATACTGTAACAATGGACTCAAGCATATCAGAGATGATGAGAACAGCAAATGAGAGGACAGTTTTCTGATCCATTGTTCACAGGGTTGCTATGAGTCATGGCCAACTTGATGATGTCTGACGACAATAATAGCAAGCCTTTATCTTAGTTATGTTTCATTTAGAGAAGAAATATTTTGGCATTCATTGTACTCAAATTTGCCGTCTGGGTTTCAAAAGAATGCAGATTATCAATGGTGCCATGACCCTGTAGCAATGGGAAGCTCCAATTAAGAGTCTGAATGCTGAGGACTTACTTTGCAAACTTTAGGAATGACGTTTCCTCCTCCCTCTTGTTTAAAGGAAATGAATGAGCTTAGGATACAAAGACTCCATGGAGGCCATATTACCAAGGAGATAAAGTACAGTAGACTCTGTAAGTAACATAAACTATTAATAACCTTGACTGCTACCCAAAGAGTTGTAGCCTTGAAATATCCCAGGGACAACATCTTGGGAGATAGTCCTGAAGATTTACTATTAAGAATAAGCCATGGAAAAGCCTACAGAATAGAATTCAACTCTGACACATGGGAGGATCACCATGAACTGGCAACTATTTGACACTAACTAGTTATCAATCATATTGTTGCTCTTATATGCTATCCAATTATCTACTACTCATAGGGATCCTATGAGCAACACATTTTAACTTTGGCTAATACTATACCATCCTTAATGTCTATGACATGCTAGAGCACATTGATAATTCAGTGTTAATGCATCTTGTTGAGAGTCTTCTCTTTCTCAAACCCTCACTTTGTCTAACTTGATATCTTTTTCTGAAGAATGGCTCCTTCTGAAGACATACTCATGTGATACAAAAGTTTCACCATCTCTGCCTCTAAGGAGCAATCTGATTTCACTTCATCCAAGACAGATTTGTTTCTTCTTTTGTCAGTCCGTAGTATATTCAGTATTCATCTCCAACACTACAATTCAATGGCATCAATTCCTCTCGCGTCATTCTTACTCATTGTCCAACTCTCAGATGCATAGGAAGCAGTTGAAAATACCATGACTTGTATTCAGTGCATCTTAATCACCTTTGTTGTGGTTAGGGGATTTCAAGTAAACTATAACTTGTAACAATGAGTTACGAACCCCATGAACAATGGATCTAGATCTGACCTTATCAAAGTGTGTGTGTGTGTGTGTGTGTGTGTGTGTGTGTGTGTGTATAAATACTTCTCATCTCTTATGTACTTGAACCCATTGTTGCAGTCACTATGCCAATGTATCTTGTTGCAGATCCTTCTTTCTTTATTTGATCCTCTCCCTTCCCAGCATAATGTCTTTTACAGTGACTGACCCCTCCTAAGAACATGCCCAAAGCACATGAAACCATGTTTCAACATCTTTGCTTCTTAGGAATACCTTAGTTACACTTTCTCACTCATATATTTGTTTGTTATTTTGACAATCCATGGAATATTCAGTATAATTCTTCTCCAAAAGTTTAACTCAAAGACATTGATTTTCTTCTGTTATCCTTATCTACCTTTCAACTAGATGCATATATACTAATTGAAAAGACCATGACTTGAATCAGACCCACCTTTGCCTTTAAACAGGCATAATCATTTCTTAGCACTTTGGATAAGTCCTTCTTGGCAGCAGATTTTTCCAATGCAAAGTGTCATTTGATCTCTTAACTGCTAGTACCAAGGGAGTTGATTGCAGATTCAAGTAAGAGGAAATTACCAACCATGCCAATCTTTTCTCCATCTGTTATAATGTTGCACATTGGTTAGGATTTTTGTCTTCTTAATTATGAAATATAATTATCATGAAATCTATAGATTTTATCTTCTGCAGCAAGTGTTTCAAGTCCTTCTTGCTTTCCGCATGCAAAATCGTGCCATCTGCATAATGTAGATTGATAATTTGTCTTCTTGATGCGATATTCTTTTTTTATGAAATGCAGTTTCTCAAGTTATTTTCTCAGCACAAAGACTGAATAGGTATCAAGGAAAGATAAAGCCCTGACTCATACTTCTTTTGATTTTAAACCGTGCCATGTAACACTGCTGTTTGTACAACAACTTCTTTGCCTAAATAGAGGTTTTGCATGAAACACTTCATAAACATGTTCAATTAAGTCACCCATAGCATATAGAAAACCACTTTGAGTAATTGTATTTTACCCAGAATATACAGAAACAAATAAAAAGTGTCACCATTTTAGGATGATTATTACTAACCTCAAAAGTTTACTCTGAAATTCTATGTAGCAAATTACTTTGTTCTTTGATATAGTAACTTGTCTCCTGAGGTGGTTTCTATGAACAGAAAATATACTTGGTCTTTTCACAAATATTTCATTGAGTAATATTTGAGCCATTTTCATGTACTCCTTATTTAAAAAAAAAGAGAGAGAGATTTTCCTGTTTGACTGGTTCCATCAATAAACAATTACTCTCAGTTTCTGAGTACTAGTAAAGCCCAAAGGTTTGTTGGAAGCAACATTTCTATTATTGTTAATGACAAAGATATTTGACTGGGGAGAATATACATTTTCCTGTTTGTCATTTGTAGTAGATTACTCGCAGTCACCCTAAGTGGAGAGTATATTTTTATGATAGCTTTGCTTCAGAAATTGAACAGGAATCCTGAGTTACTGATTATTAAGTTTTGCCTATCTACAACCTAACCATTTTGAAGAAAACTGTGAAAGTAGAAGGTATTTTTTAAAAAGCATTTCCTTTCCCTACCAAATTATTTTAGTGTATTTTCAAATAAGTGGAAGAAAAGTCTGGCAAAACTGTATTAACACTACATATTTAAAACAATTCTGTAATATACTATGCTAATATGTTATATATAATAATGTGTATAATAATAAATATATACATATATGTACATATATGTGTGTGTGTATATATATATATATATACACACACACACACAGGTGTATATATATATACGTGTGTATACATTGTTGCTATGGTGTGACAAGCAAGTCAGAACAGGCCCATAGCTAACCTTCCAGTGGCTTTTCAGAATCACTGGAGGAGCATGCCTATTTTTCTTCTATAGAGCACCTAGTGGATTAGAACCATGTGCTTTTGCAATTGTAGCACATGTGCTTACCTGTAGGCCACCAGAGCTCATTTACATTATTTATACATATTTATACCTATAAAAATTTGTAACAAACTGATTTTGAAAATTTGACATTTACCACCCACCGTAAAATATTTTGTCACTTGCAACTCTAGGCTTAAGGACAATTTAGAAATGTAAAGGTGTCCTATATTTTCAAGAAAATGGGGGGGGGAAACATATTTGAAAAGCTGATATATTTCAATTGTTTTATTGGTTTGATATCTCAAATTCTATAACTCAAAGAATCACTTGGGCATTTTTTTTGAGAAAAATGAAGAGCCTTAATGAATATCAATAAGACAGAGTTAAAGCCTAAAAAGATCATGAAGGGGAAACAAAACAATCAAGAGATATAAGACCAAGAAACAAATACTGTGTAAGACCATTATTGTAGAAATGGATAACTAGTAAAATGTGTATAAGGATCTAAGGGAGGAAAGGGTGAGCACAGGGAGGAGACTGGGAGTGCATAATCATAGGGTCACACAATTTGATAGGTGGAGGGAGGGGTAAGTTAAGGAAATGGGAAAGATCCAGTTTAAAAAACAATGTATAAGAATTTTGTAAGTAAATGAATATAAAATAAAAGTTATATTAAAAGAAAAATCTTATTACATACTAAGGAAAACTTGAGACCCTTGCTGCAGAAGATAAAGGAAAACAGCCTTCAATATGGATTGCATCTCAACATCAAGAAAACAAAAATTCTTGCCACTGGGCTAATAGGCAACAATATGACAGATGGAGAAAGGATTGAAGTTGTCAACAATTTCATCTTGCTTGGATCCACAGTTAATACCTTTGGAACTAGCAGTCAGGAAATCTGGAGACCTATTGTTATGAAAGAAAATGCAAGCTTTTAAACACTAAGTCAAAGTCTAGGGGGGTCAACCAAATTTTATTGTGCAGTCAAGAATGTCAGTTAATGCTCAAATAGTTCAGACCCCGAGGGGAAGCAAAGATTGGGTTTATACACAGAGATCGGGTATAGGAGATTACACAAAGTTTATTCATGTTGGCAGTTTCCTTCACATTTGGGAATTCTTATTGTTTTTACTTCTCCTGGGAGTCCAGGCCCCAGGCCAGGTACAGGAGGATATAGTCAGGGATTGGTTACCAACCTGGGTCAGCATGTACTAGAGAATATGCAGTTTAGCAATTATTACCAAAATTATTAAGGCATTCATTTCTTAAAATGGCTGTCAGAACAAAATTGTTTCTCTAATGCTTGGCTTTATGAGGGAGAATGTGGCATCAGGATTGGAGGACGACTTATCAACAACCTAGTTTATGCAGATGACACAACCTTACTTTCTGAAACTGAGGAAGATGTGAAGTGCTAGCTGCAGTAGGTCAAGGACTATAGTTTTCATTATGGATTGAAGATCAATGTCAAAAAGATAAAGATTCTCATGACTGGGCAGCTTGATAGATGGAGAAGAGATTGAAGTTGTTAATAATTATAGCTTGCTTCAATCACAATCAACACTCTTGACATCAACATCCAGGAAATCAAAACACAAATTGCACTGGGAAAAGCTGCTGTCAGGGACTTCTCCAGAATAGTGATAAGCAATGATGTCAGTCTAGAGACAAAAGTGTACCTGATCCAGGCTGTGGTCTCACCAATTACTTGTGCACCAAAGAACTGCACAATAACTAAAGATGACAGAAGAAGAATGGATGTCTTTGGGTTGTGATTGCTGGGGAAGGCTTTGAACATATACCATGGACCTCCAAGAAAACAAATAGGCCTGTGTTGAATAGTGTGAAATCAAGATTTTCCTTGGAGGCTAGGATTCTGAAGCTCCAACTCACATATTTTGGGCATGTGGCCAGGAGGGACTCATTCTTAGAGAAGGACACCATGGTTGGAAGGGTGGAGAGACAGCACAGGAGAGGAAGACCTCGGGTGAGATGGACTGATACAGTAACTGAAGCAATGGAAGTAGGTGTGTTGGAATCAGACGGGCTCAGGACAGAGCAAGCTTCAGGGCTACTGTACATAGGGTTGCTATGAGTCACAGGCAACTGATGGCACATAATACAACAATAATGCTAACATATAAAACGACTTTTCTAACGTTTAACACATAAACTGCCATTACAGTATTGCACTTGGAGAGTTTACAGTCAGACAACTTTCTAAATTATTGAGCAATGATGTCAGTATAAAGATTAAGGTATGTCTGATTTAGGCCTTGATCTTTCTGATCATTTGTATATAGTTGGTATGAGAGCGGGACAATGAATACAAATGATAGGAGAAGAATTGATGCCTTTGAGTTGAGGTATTAGAGAAAAATACAGAATGTGCCACTTTCTACAAAGACAACAAATAAAAATACAATGGAGAAAATGCAGCCTGAATGCTCTTTGGAGGCAACGGTTGAGTTACATATTCTGGCATGATGCTAGAAGAGGTTAGTTCATGGAAAGAGATATTAAGGTTGGAAAGATAGAGGGTCAGCAAAAGAGAGGAAGACCCTTGGCCAGATAGATTGGCACAGTGATGTTACAATGGGCTCTAGTGAGTCAGAAATTGTGAGGATGGCACAGGGTGCTTCAGATCTGTAGTTCGTGGAGTCACAGAGTCAGACTTGACTCAAGAGCATATAACAACACCAAGTGAGAAAGATGTGTTGAATGATTGGTTTGAGTATGAAATAAAGAAAACAAAGGACTATTATGTAATTCTAGGACTTGTCTATCAAAATTGGCTACACAATTTACTGGAAATTTTATACATGAAATCAGACAATAAGAAAAACTTTAAAAAAATTTCATGTTGAATCATTTTAGTTTAAGTTGACTTTAGCTGAAATAAGACTGATATATGGGAGAAGACACTCTTGTTAATCCTCTGCTAGAGTTAATATTATCTTCTTTTAATAATTTTATGTAAAACTGAATACAAAGCCTTTTATACATAATATTGGACTGGGAGAAAAAACATAGATATTTTTTATGTTATCCTGATTAATAATATCAATGATTTTGGAAAATAAATTTCATTTATTTGAAGACTTTGTTCATACCACTTTGGAAGCAAAGGGATTTTTGCCTGGTGTCATTATTAGTATGAAAATTTGGATTCTGATAAAAGTTGACCTGTTATCACCAACATGCAATTCCCTTTCACTCTGAACTTCCTGAAACATATAACAGAATGAAATGGCACCTAAAAGAAATACTGTGTAATTGATAACAATTATCTTGCTTTTTCCCCTGTAAAGACAGACTTCTCAGAATTAACAGTATGTTAATGATGATGAGCAACTATAACTAAAAAAATACAAATTTTTAGAAACTATTTTCCAAAAACTTAGCTCAAATATCGCAAAGTACTTATGAAGGTGTAACAAATAGAAAAGAATTCTAAAATATTTCCCCCCCTGTACAGTCATGGATGATCTCAAGAAGAAAGTTGGGGAGACATCTGAAGAGATCAATGTGTCTGTACAGAGAACTCTTTCAACTCAGACATAAAAAGATTAGGTACAGAAAAGGCACAAACTCAAGGACAAACACAAAAGAGTGGCACATATCTGAAGAATGGGGTCAGGAAAGCTAAAGTCCGGAATGACTTTGTGAGAAATGCTAATGTCCCTAAGAGCCTGAAGAACTGTTTGGAGAAAGCTAAAAAACAAGAAAGAAAAGATTTAAGTTCAGGAAAAATAATACCATGTTAGGAGATGTCAAAGAGAAAGAAAACTTTCTAATTCATTCTCTTTTCCTTTGTTCTCTCTTAGAGACACAAATTTAATTATTTGGAATGTACACAGTGAAACACTTGTGGTCGGGTGGTAAGGTGTTGCACTGCCAACCAAAAGGACTCAGTTCAAATCTATCAGCTGGGAGAAAAGTGAACAATCTCCTCCTGTGCTGTTTATAGCCTCTGAAAATACACTGGAAGATCAGCTATGAGTTGGTTCTGACTCAATGACACACAACAACAAAATTACCATTGAGAAATCGCAGGTAGGGCAGTGATTAGGGAGGTAGACTACCAACCCATGTGCGTGTGTGCAGTTTGAATCTAGAAGTCACTTCGGGAGAGTAAGATTGTCAACCTCCTCCTTTGTGATTTTCAGCTTCCAAAAACCCACTATGAGTCAGTTCCTTATGTCTGAATGGAAATGATTGTCAGTTTTTGGTTTTCTTAGTTACTATGGAGTAGACTGGCTCACAATAACACTATGTATGTCCTGTCAGAAGTGTGTTCCTTAGAGTCTCAGTGACTGGTTTTTCAGAAATTGATACAAGACATTTTTTCTTAGGCACCCCTGGGTCTAATTAATACTTTTATTTAGCAGTCAGGAATTTTTAACCACTTGTACTATGCAGGGACTCCACTTAATGATCATAAACCTCAAACCAAACTCATTACATTATGATTCCAGCATGTAGTGACCTTATGGGTCACTATAGAGCAGAACCAGACCCTCTTTCCATGAGCACAGATAGAATTATTTCAAGGGCCATCTGAAATACTTTTTTTTTTAAAATTATAATTCTAACTTAATTTTTTAAATGATATGAAGATATTGATAGCAAAGTTTATTAAATAACTTAAAACATTAGTCCAGTTGTATTTATGCAAACTGTGTAAGACATCCTAAGTAAAATGCAGACAAACCGAATAGCATACATATTAATAGACTAAAACATCTGATTAACATGTTACTTCACACTTTTTAAATTGAGGGCCATGCTTAGAAAACATTCACTGCCATTTGCAGCAACGAGTTAAAAGAGTTTATTTCACTGTAATAATGGTGTATTTTCCTTAGATGAAATGCTAATATATTCCATTTATTGAAATAAATTTTAATGGCTAGGGACCTGAAGCACTTGCTGCAGAGGGTTAAGGACTGCAGCCTGCAATATGGATTGAGACTCAATGTCAAGATGACAAAGATTCTCACCACTGGACCAATTGGCAACATCAGGATGGATGGTGAAGAGATTGAGATTGTTCACAGCTTTAGTCTGCTTGACTCCACAATCAACACTCTTGGCATCAGCATCCAGAATATTAAAAGATGTATTGCGATGGGAGAGTTTGTTGTTAGGGACCATTCCAAAGTACTGAAGAGCAATGGTGTCACTCTGGAGACTAAGGTGTGCCTGATACAGGCCAGGGTCTTTGCTATCACTTGTCATGCATCAGAAAGTTGGACAGTGACTAAGGAGGATAGATGGTAAATTGATTTCATTGAGCTGTGGTGCTGGAGAAGAGTGTTGAGTGTACCATGGACTGCTAGGAAAACAAACAGATTCACCCTGGAAAGGGTTAAACTGGGTGGCTTCTTGGAGGCAAGGATTCTGAGGCCCCATCTAACATACTTTCGACATGATGTAAGGGTGGTCTGGTCCTTGGAGAGGGACATCATGCTTGGGAGGGTGGAGGGACAGCGCAGGAGGGGAAGGCCCTCTATGAGGTGGATTGAATCAGTGACTGGGGTAATTGAGATGGGAGTGTCAGAGACAGTGCAATTAGGCTAGAACAGAGCAGAGTTTATGGCTGTTGTACATAGGGTCGCTATGAATCGCAAGTGATGGATGGCACATAACAACAACAACAGGTGGCCTAGTGGCAGGAAGATGCATTTCAATCCCAAATGCACACAGTTTAAGGCCACCAACTGCTCCATGGGAGAAGGATGGGCAATATCCTCCTGTGTGATTAACTGCTTTGGAATATCAATCAAAACATCAGCTATGGTATACAATAACAACAAAGAGGGCTGGGCTATAAAATTGGTATAAAATATTGTAGTGCCATGAATAGTATTACTGTTTACTTAATAAGTCTGTAAAAATTTTCACATGTGCTAAATTATTATTAGAAGAGGCCATGACACTAGGGACATTATAGCCAAAATTAGATGGATCTTGGCTGAAAGCAGAGAGTACCACAGGAATTTCTATCTGTGTTTCATTGACTGTGCAAAGACATCTAATTGTGTGGATCACAGCAAACTGTGGCCTTCCTTGAGAAGAATGGGAATCCAAGAACATTTAATTGAGCTCATGTGAAACCTACACTTAAACCAGGAAGCAGTTGTCAGAACAGAGCAGAAAAACAATGCATGTTTCAGGATCAGGAAAGGTGTCCATTAGGGATGCATGCTATCTCCAAATCTTTTCAATCTATATGCAGAACAGATCATTTGGGAGGCTGGGCTTTATGAGGAGAAATGTGGTATCAGGATTGGAGGAAGACTCATCAACAACCTGAGTTATGCAGATGACACAACTTTGCTTGCTGAAGCTGAAGAGTACATGAGGTGTGTGTTGCAGAAGGTCAAGGACCTTAGTCTTCAATATGAATTGAAGATCAACATCAATAAAACAAAGATTTTCACTACTGGGCCAATTGGCAGCTTCATGATGGATAGAGAAGAATTTATATGATTGAAAACTTCAGCTTGCTTGGTTCCACAATCAACACTCTTTAAACCAGCAGTCAGGAAATCAAAAGATGAATTGCACTGGGAATGCCTGCTGTGAGGGACCTCTCTAGAGTACTGAAGAGCAATAAAGTCAGTCTGGAGACTGGTGTGTCTGATCTAGGTCATTATTTTCACAATTACTTGGTATGCATCAGAGAGTTGGATGGACAATAACTAAGAATGATAAAAGAAGTACCAATGCCTTTGAGTTGTGGTGCTGAAGACGAGTGTTGAACATACTGTGGACTGCCAGGAGAACAAACAGGCCTGTCCTGGAAAGGGTTAAACCAGATTGCTCCCTGAAGGCAAGGATTTTGAGGCTCTGTCTCGCATATTTTGGGCCCCTGACCAGGAGGAACCAGTCCTTGAAGTGGGACATCATACTTGGAAGGGTGGAAGAACAGTGCAAGAGAGAAAGACCCAGGATGGAATGGATTAATTTAGTGACTGGAGCAACGGGAATTGGTCCTTTAAAGATGATAATATATGGCGGGTTTCATAGCTAACATACATAGGCAACTCAATGACGCATAACAAGAACAATAATAGCAGAGGTTTGTACTTAAGGGTCCTAGTGGTGCAGTGATTGGTAGCTAATACAAAAAGTAATTTGAACTCACCCCCCCTTCTGTGGGAGAAAGATGTAGCAGTTTTCTGCTATAAAAAGATTTATAGCCTTGGAAACTATGGGCAATTCTATTCTTACCCTATATGTGCTCATTATGAGTTGGGATCAACTTGATAACTGATAGTTTGATTTGTTTGTTATTGTATTGTTGACTTCACCTGATCTACTGATAAGTATACTTGTAGCTTATCTCACCTAGAGTTCTTAGAATTACAAACATCAAAGCACCAACTCAAATCACTAATATTTTTTTGGGCTTTGGCAGACACAGAAGAATTTAATGAAACAACGTATAAGCAAGAGACTGTGGTGATGAAGGAAGAAGTTTAAGCTGCTTTGATGGAAATAACAAAAACATAGGACCCCAGGAAGTGATGATATACCCCAGGAATAGATGATATACCAGATGCTGCCCTGGATGTGCTCACCAAGTTGTGCCAGGAAATCTGGAGAACAGCCACATGGCCAACTGATTGGAAGAGATCTATATTCTTTCCCATTCCAAAGAAGGGTGTTTCAACAGAGTGTGGAAACTATAGAACAATATCATTGATTTCACATGCAAGCAAAATTCTACTGAAGATTATCCAAAAATGACTGGGAAAGCTTATCAGCAGAGAACTGCCAGAAGTCCAGGCTAGGTTTAGAAGGGGTCGTGGTAGTAGGGATATTATAGCTAACGTTAGATGGATCTTAGCTGAAAGCAGGGAATACCAGAGAATGTCTATCTGTGTTTCATTGATTATGCAAAAGTTTTTGTGTGTATCATAACAAACTGTGGCTGACTCTGAGAAAATGAGAATCCCAAAACACTTGATCGTGCTAATGCAAAACCTGTACTTGGACCAAGAGGCAGTCATCAGAACAGAGAAAGGAAACACTGCGCGGTTCAAAATTGGGAAGGGTATATGTCAGGGATGTGTCCTTCTCCATAACTTTTCAATCTGTATGCAGAACAGATTATCCAGGAGGCTGGGCTCTATGAGGAGAAGTGTGGCATCAGGATTGGTGGAAGATCTATCAACAATCTGCATTATGCAGATGACACAACCCTGCTTACTGAAACTGAGGAGGACCTGAAGTGCTTGCTGCAGAGGGTCAAGGACTGTAGCCTTTAATATGGATTGAGGCTCAATGTCAAGAAGACAAAGATTTTCACCACTGGACCGATCGGCAGCATCAGGATGGAAGGTGAAGAGATTGAGGTTGTTCACGGCTTCAGTTTGCTTGGCCCCACAGTCAACAATCTTGGCACCAGCAACCAGGAAATTAAAAGAGGTATTGCAATGGGAAAGTCTCCTGTTAGGGACCTCTCCAGGGTACTGAAGAGCCATGGTGTCTCTCTGGAGGCTAAGGTACATCTGATACAGGACATGGTCTTTGCTATCACTTGTTATGCATCAGTGAGTTGGACAATGACTAGGGAAGATAGAAGGAGAATTGATGCCTTTGAGTTGTGGTCCTGGAGAAGAGTATTGAGGGTACCATGGACTGCCAAGAAAACAAATAGGTTTTTCCCAGGGAAGGTTAAACGGGGCTGCTTCTTGGATGCAAGGATTCTAAGGCTTCGTCTGACATACTTTAGACATGTTGTAAGAAGGGACCAGTCCTTAGAGAGGGACATCATGCTTGGGAGTGTGGAGGGACGGTGCAGGAGGGGAAGACCCTCTATGAGGTGGATTGATTCAGTGACTGGGGTAATTGGGATGTGTGTGTCAGTGATGGTGCGATTGGCACAGGACAGAGCAGGGTTTAGGGCTGTTGTACATAGGGTTGCTATGAGTCCCAAGCGATTTGACGGCACATAACAGCAACAACATTTAAAATATGTTTTGATTACTTAATGACATGCATGGAAAACCAGGCTGCTCCTTGGAGGCAAGGATTTTGAAACTCTGTCTCACATACTTTGGGCCTACTGCCAGTAGGGACCAGTCCTTGGCGAAGGACATCATGTTTTGAAGGGTGGAGGACAGCACAGGAGAGGAGACCCACATGAGATTCACATCATAACTGGGCTAATGGGGCAGTTGTATTTGAGACAATGAGCAGTTCATAGTTATTGTACAGAGGATTGCTATGAGTCACAGGCAACTATGACACATAACAACAACAACAATTACTTCTCCCTATGTCTCTGTCACCCTAGTCACAACATTTGAACCATCCCAACAATACATTATATTTTGGTTTCTCATCTCTGCAATATTTTCTCTCTCACATATACACACACACACACACACACACACACACACACACACACACACACACCAGTACAATTCTGAAACAAAGATCAGACCATGTCGGTATTGTACCAAGTCTCTAGTCGGTTATTTACTGTTACACTGGAAAAAAATTGTCAATAATCAAGTCATTTTCTTCTGTTAGTGATCCCTTGACTGATCCTCTGCAATTTGCCTCTGAGAAGATTTCTTTAACCTCTCTCCTGCGTCCTTCACCTCCTGTCAGATGGCTGTCTCCTGATATTATCGCTCTATAAATATGTCATGAATTTCAACATAATAATCTTCTTTCATAAACTCCATATACTAAATAGTAGCTACCGGTATGATAAATTGCCACTTTTCTACTTTTGTAGTTTCTGTTAATCTTATAGCTAATAATCAAATAGTAACTATAATTTTTTTAAGAAAAAGAACTTGTGCAATTGTGTAAAAGTAATATTATTGTTTTTTCCCCTGACCTTTTAAAAGTCACTTCTGCACGAACAATTGATAATTTTTTCTTCTCTCTCTCAGCTCTGTCTTGGAAAAATATAAACAGTTTCACATCCATTTAACTTGTAAGGGAATAGGGTGGAGAGTTGTGTTGCTAGGTCAAAAGCAAACAATTAGAATCCTTTGGCTGTTCCTTGAGAGAAAGATGAGCCATCTCCTCTCATGATATTTATAGCCTCTCGAAAGCCACTAGAGGGTCAGTTATGAGTTATTTCTAAATCATAGCAAGTGAGTTGAGAGAGTTTTAAATTGTAATCATCTCAGACATTAGCATGTTCTGCCCTCATCAATAATTAAACAATAATTAAAACATGATTTAAGATCAAATTATATTTCTTAAACCAAGCCCATAGGAAGTCAGTGGCAATAAAAGAGGAACTGACCCATAGTTTATCCTCTGGCAGGTTTTCAGAGGCATTTAATCTCATGTGGGAGATTACCCATCTCTCCCCCAGAGAACAGCAGATTGATTAGAATCACATGCCTTAGATATTGCACTACGGCTTCTTACCACAAGAACCCTAGTTAGTTGGCAGGCAGTGCAAAAAGAAACAAAGAGTCGGCTTCAACTCAATGGTACACAACAATGACAATAACAACAAAGTAAGTAAAATGTCAAATCCCTCTTAGATTGGTGTCTTGGGTAGGAAGAAGAGGAAGCAGAATGTTGACATTTCAAATCCTGGTCACAAAATTTTTGCCCCTTTTCCCATTCAGAGGTCAGATTATATCCATTCTGCTAGAATGGGAATGAGCTTTTCACTGCTTTGACCCAGAAACTCTAAAGAAATAATGTTACGTGACTCCTGAAGTTGCTTTTGAGAAGGCATTCTGTTTCTTAACACCCTCCTTATTGCTGGAATATTATCTCTCCAAGCAACAATGTCAGTTTAGAGACTAAAGTGTGCCTGATCCAGTCCATGATCTTCACAATTACTTGCTATTCATCAGAGATCTGGACAATGACTAAAGATAGTAGAAGAAGAATCGATGCCTTTGAGTTGTTGTGCTGGAGAAGAGTCTTGAACATATGATGGACCTCCCAGAAAACAAATAGTTCTGTCTTAGAGAGGGTGAAACCAAGTTTCGGAGGCTAGGATTTTGAAGCTCCTTCCCACATAATTTAGACAGTGGCCAGGAGGGACCAATCCTTGGAGAAGGACATCATGCTATGAAGGATGGAGGACAGCACAGGAGAGGAAGATCCTGGATGAGATGGATTGATAGAGTTATTGGGGGAATGGGGGTAGGTGTATCAGAGTAAGGGAGAGTGGCTCAGGACAGGGTAGGATTCAGAGCTATGGTACATAGGGTTCTTATGAGTTGAAGAGGACTTGATTACACATAACAACAGCAACAATGAGCCATCATGTTGACATTAACAAAATCACATGGAAAAGCATTTCTTTTTGAGAGTCTCAGTTGAACCCAGCCTTTGAGGTTTACCAAAAGCCTGGATCAAGATTTTTAAAAAGAGAGACAAAGGATGCACTAGGGTACAAATTTTAAGGAGGCATTCACTCTTAGTCTTGATTGTTCAGAGCCTATAGGTTCAAAACTTTGTGAGGAATTTCTCCTTGGTTTTACATGCAAAGCATTCCATTTGCTCCTTCCTAATCCGGCCTTTTCCATTCTCCATTAGTTTGAAATACCTGCAGGCATTAAAGTCTTGTTAACCAAGGTTCCAGATTATTTTAAAACAGAAACAAGAAACGTTCACTGTGATCTGTCCTAAATTCTTACTCAGAATTCATGACTATTGTCAAATTGTTGTGTTATACACAATCAGAATAGAGGGCAGAGATTTCTTCTTTGTTCTGAATTTATGTGCCGCTTAAGATACTTTTGTAATCTCTGGATCTGATCAACATTTGAAACTCTTTCCCTCGTGTCATTTTTAAAAGATTCCTTTTAATCTTTTCTAGTGGCAGCATTTACGATTAGGAGGAGAGAGCAGCTCTCATAACATAGCCATCTCGAAAGTACACTCCCTCAAAAAGCCCTCCTTCTCTGCTCGTCTCTCTTGACCCTTTTCCCAAAGTGAGTGAAGGGCTCCTGACTGAGGAGAGTCTGGAGTGGCAAGACTGAACATTTCTCTCATAAATTCTATCAAGGCAAGTGTTGAAACACCCAAGTATTGATGGTCCTTTTGAAATGGACGCTCTGTTTTTTATAGATTATGAAACCATTCAAATAAAAAGTTGTTAATTTTATTCTACATTCAGAGTGATTTAATAACTTTTTATATTATAACTTTGTGCGTATAGAAACATCAGTGCTCAGAAGGAACACTTGTGTTCATGTGGTTGTTATTGGGTGTCATCGAGTCCACGGTGACTCATAGTAACCCTATGAAGAAAAGGTCAAAATATTGTTCATTCTGAATCATTCTCACAATCTCCACTGTGCTGAAGCCCATCATTACAGTTCCTGTGTCAATTTATCTTGCTTAGCATCTTCCTCTTTGCTGAGCTGACCCTCCACTTTCCCCAGCATTGTTTTTATCCAAGAACTGATGTCTCTTGACAGCACGTCCAAGGTATGTGAGATGACGTTTCACCATCTTTATCCACAAGGAGCACTCATACTGATCTTTCTCAAATGTATTTGTTTATTTTTTTGACAGATCATGGTATAATTTAGCACATTTTGAATTGTACCATAATTATATTTAACAACTTTGAAGATCTATGAAGGATGTGAATTGCCTTTTTTTCCCCCTACAAATCTCAAATGCTTATTACAAATACAGGGAGAGGCAAGGAATTAAAAAAACAATGAAAATATTATTCTGTATTTGTGGTTGAAGGGAGTGCTGGTGGATCACTGGTTAGGAACTGTACTGCAATCCCCAAAGAATGTGGTTCGATTCTTCCAGTTGCTTTGTAGGAGGACAGGCAATCTCTTCCTGTGTGATTAACTGCGCTGAAAACTGGCTAGAGTGTCAGCTATGGATTGGTTCTGATTCGATGGTACTCAACAACAGCATTTATGGTGGAGTCAGCTCAACAATGCCATTATAGTTTGGAGGTGGTGTATGTGAGAGTGGGACACCTTAAAGTGCTGAATATCCTGAAATCAAGAACAATTGCTGATTTCATCTATGTTTTTAGTTTATTATTACTTGCTGAGTCACTTGTAAAGAATAATGCCTTGAGGAACATCACGCTTTGTAAGATGAACACCCAGCAAAAGAGAGGAAGACCGGCAATGAGATTGATCAACACAGTAACTCCACAATGGGTTCAAGTATGTCAGAGATGATGAGGATGGTTCAGGATAGGACAAAGTTCAAACCTGTGTGCATAAGGTCACTATAGCTGACTGCATAGCACCTAACAACAGTAACAGTAACACTGCTTGCAACATAATATGTGTTCAACAAAGACTGTATTTTCCACACAAAATGAATGCTCATGTGTAAATAATGAACTGTGCACATAGAGCACACATAGGAAACTAAGGGAGGAGGGAGTTACACATTTTGCAAACAGCTCTATATCTCATGTTTTGTGCTTTAAAATATGGCAATTAATGACAGTTATTAACAAATATTTTGAAGCAGAAGTTGGCAAACTTAACAAAGGACTTTGCAAGTCATGTGGTCTTTGTTTTAAGTATTTCACTTTAATTACATAACATTATGTTATAATAGCTTAATAGCTCAAAACAGATGATAGGCTGACCCCTAAGTTAGATAAATTTATATTTTTAAAGCTAATTCATTCTGTATGTCACATTGGTTATTTAATTTCCTTGAACAGAATTTCTTTTATCTAAAATGGGAGAAGGTTATATATTTCTTACTGTTATAAAAAAAGGACTGTGTGAAATATTTGGCACAGTGTCCAGGACATAGTAAGAATCTGCAAAAGTTATTGTAATTTCACTTACCATAATGCTCTCTAATCCCTCCAAAGTTATGTAGTATTCTTTGAAATTGTTGCTTCTAAGTGCTGCATAGTATTCCATTGTGCGAATGTACCACAATTTCTCAATTCATTCAGTTGTGATTGGACATTTGTACTGTTTCCATGTTCTTGTGATGGTTAATAATTTTGGTATGCATTTTGTGTACCAACTCAGTCTCATAAGGAAAAATGCTGCATAAGACCATTATTGTAAAAATAGAAGGACAACTGATAAAACATATATGTATATCCAAGGGAAGAAGGCATGGGAGCAGAGGGGTGAAGATATGTCAGGGCAAAATCGCAGGGTTGAACAATTTGGTGGGTGGAGAGAGGGAGCATAGAAACGGGAAAGGTTCAGCCTGGACCTGAAAAGACTGGGTAATGGTGGGTATGGTCCAATGATGGTTAATTTTATAAAATATATAAGTAGGAATGATTGTAT
>NW_006399857.1:2088082-2131288 GCF_000299155.1 Elephantulus edwardii
CCCCAGTACACTCCAGTATGCAACCTTCACTCTGGACTCCCATCATAGCCATAATAACCAATCATATATTGCTTTTAAACTGTTCTCTCCCTCATCTGTTTCAATGCATTATATATTATTTATCCAAGTTTTCTCAGTCTCACCCCAACCCTGATGTCAATCCCATTATACAACAGTGGCACTATGCAGTATTTGTCCCTTTATGACTGAGATATTCCACTCAGCATAATGTCCTCCAGGGTCACCCACTTTTAACAGTATTGCATGAGTTCCTTGTTTTTCAATGCAGCATAGTATGTCATTGTGTGAATATACCACAACTTCTCTATCCATTCATTTGTTCATGGGCATTTAGGTTGTTTTCAACTTTTTGCTATTGTGAACAAAGCCACAATAAACATGGGTGTGCATATATATTCCTGGGTGGCAGTTAGGGTTTCTTTAGGGTATATTCCCAGCAGAGAAATTGCTGGGTTAAATGGTATTTCTATTTGCAACTTTTTGAGAAAGCTCCATACAGCCTTCCATAGTGGTTGCACCATTTTACACTTCCACCAACAGTGCATAAGGGTTCCAGTCTCTCTGCAACCTTGCCAGCATTTGTGGTTTGCTGCTCTGTTAAATTTTGCTAATCTTACCGAGGTGAGATGATATCTCATAGTTGCTTTGATTTGCATCTCTCTAAGAGCTAGGGATTTTGAGCATTTCTTCTTGTGCTTGTTGGCCATCTGAATGTCTTCTTTGGTGAACTGTCTGTTCATATCCTGTGCCCATTTTTCAATCATTTCCCTTTATCTTGTTGTGGTGCTTAAGTATTTTATCAGTTCTAGATATAAGTCCCTTATCTGACTTATCATTACCAAATATTTTTTCCCAATCTATGGCTTTCCTTTTTATTCTGTTGGAGAAGTTTTTATATGTGCGTAGGGATTCTTAGAAGGTCCCATTCATCTATTTTATCCTCTCCTGGTTGTAGATTTTCAGGATGCTTGGAAAACTGTTTATGCTGTGGATTAGAACTTCTAGAGTTCTTCCAAGCTTTTCTTTAGTGAAATGTATAGTTCTTGGTTTTAGTCCTAGGTCCATGATCCATTTTGAGTTGTTTTTTGCATATGGAGTGAGGTGTGGCTCTTGCTTGAGTTTTCTACAGGTAGTTTTCCAATTTTGCCAGCACCATTTGTTAAAAAGTTTGGTCAATTGATTTTTGACAAAGAGATTAAATCAGTTAAGTGGGGAAATAAAATATAATTTTAAAAAATGCTGTTATTATTATCATTTCTATGAAGTCAAAGCCTTTTCTGTGGACCAAATTTCTTAATTCCTTCTTAGCCCTGTTGTTACTCTACATTATCCCTGGGAATGTTCTTCTGCAGAGATTTCTGTTATACCACCACTCTGCTTTTTCTCAATGCATTAAGCTCTCAATACTCAACCAGATTTGCTCACATCTTAGGAAACATTTTTCAAATTCTTCATTTATCTTTCTCATTGTTGTCAACTTAGTTCAGCTCCTTATAACAAAGAACTTCCTTTTCACACATTAAACTCTTCATTCTTGAATGCATCTCTATGCTTCCACCTAATTTATCCTTTCAAAATATAGTGTGACAGTACTTCAGTAATTAAAATAAATTGCTTCCCCCACCCTCAGATGACTATATTATTGCTGCTGTTATGTGCTCTCACATCACAACCAACTTATAGTTGAAACTCCAGCATGTTCTCAGAGGCTGCAAATTTCACAGGAGGACATTGTCCATCTTTCTCCAGTGGAGTGGGGGGTGAATATGAACCATGTGCCTTGTGTCAAGAGCACAACTCCTTACCATTAGGACCTAAGAGCCCCTTAGATGACAACATAATAGAATGTAAACTCCTAAAGTATGGCATTTCATTTTCTTTTTTAACTTTAAATTTGCTTTTCCCAGATCACAGGTTGTCTACATTTTATTCCAGGTGTAATCTACACTCTTGTCCCACTACTTTACTGACTTTTTACTTCGTCCTGAAAAAAATACTGAATTTCTTCTTGGTAATATTTTAATTGCATGCATAATATTATTACGATTCATTATGTAGGAAATTGTCTTGCCAGTAAAATTTTAAGTTTCTTGACAATGGGACTGTTCTCTCTATCTCTGAATAATGATGAAGGGAATCTATATTTGGACTGTCAAAACTGTAAACTGGAATGGACATAGTCATTATCTTGATAAAAGGTCTATATGTGACACACTACGAATGTCTTTATAGTAATCTCTTCTCAGTACTGTGTAGTATTCTATTGTGTGAATATACCATGGTGTTTTTTTTTAACCATTAATTTGTTGATGGACACTTGGGTTGGTTCCATCTCTTTGCTATTGTGAATAATGCAGCAACAAACACGTTGTTGTTGTTGTTGCTATGTGCCATCGAGTCGCTTGTGACTGATAGCGACCCTATGTACAAGAGCTCTATATGTTCTTCTATCTTGTGCCAACCTAGCCATCTCAAATGCACGTATTACCACCACTCCACTCACAGAATCGATCCATCTCATCTAGGGTCTTTGTCTCCTGTGCCGTCCCTTCACTCTCCTAAACATGATGTCCCTCTCCAAGGGCCAGTCCCTCCTTGCAACATGCCCAAAATATGTCAGATGAAGCTTCAGAATCCTTGACTCCAGAGAACATTCTGGCTTCAACCTCTCTAGGATGAACCTGTTTGTTCTCCTAGCAGTCCATGGTATATTCAACACTCTTCTCCAGCACCACCGCTCAAAGGCATCAATTCTCTTTCTATCAACCCTATTCACTGTCCAACTCTCTGATGCATAGGACGTAATTGCAAAGACTATAGCCTGGATCGGGTGCACCTTAGTCTCCAGTCTGACATCATTGCTCTTCAGTACTTTTAAGAGGTCCTTCACAGCTGACCTTCCCAATGCAATTCATCTCTTGATTTCCTGGTTGCTGTTACCAAGAGTGTTGACTGTGGAGCCAAGTAAATTAAAACTGTTAACTATCTCAGTCTCTTCACCATCCATACTGATCCTGCCAATTGGCCCAGTGGTGAGAATCTTGGTTTTCTTGACGTTGAGCTTTAGTCCACATAAGAGGCTGTAGTCCTTGACCTTCTGCAGCAAGTGCTTCAGGTCCTCCTCAGTTTCAGCAAGCAGGGTTTTGTCATGTGCATAATGCAGGTTGTTGGTGATACTTCCACCAATCCTGATGCCACATTAAAACACGTTAAAATCACAATTAAAAAAAAATAGTCTTTTCATATTTTATTTTCCAAAAGTCGTAGCTAAATCCTAAGGGACAGAAGCACAACAATGAATTTTTGCATTAGGAAGAAAAACACTGTCTACATAGACTATTAGTTTTAGAAATCTATTAATGACTCTCCTAATCCAAGTGTATTTCCATTTCCAATGCTACACTCAAATCTCTATTACAAGACCTCTCAGACTCTCTTGTAATGGAGATTCTTAAAAGTGATAATCCTGATTAATTTTCTTAGTATAATGTCTTGGTAGCCACTCAGAAATATATTATTGAATAGAAGGATGAGTGACTGGATAAGTGAATGATTAGGTACTCAAATAAGATCTCTTTTAAACAAATCTATTAGAGTCATAGCATTTTAGTCAACATATTGAAATTTCTTTCTGATTCAGTTAAACAAGTGAAACAGGAACTATTTAAGATGACAAACATCTTCAAACATTTCTTTATACTAAGAATAGCTTTTAAGAAATCCTGTAAGCTAAACAAAAAAAGCAATTAGCAAAAGCAAATTGACATGAAGGTTATATCATTGAAGAAATAATGGGAGAATTATTTTATTTGTATAGATGTTTAATGCATAAATGTCAGTGAAATATATTATCATCATTCTGTTCAACTTGGAGCTCTTGTGACATTGAGAAGTACAAGATGATGAGAAAATAGGAGATAGACAGATAAACCACCGATTTGCTGTCTCAGAATGATGTTCTCAGATTAGTCCAATATGAAACTTTAATTATGATTATCTGCTCACTTCATGTTTGACAGAGTAACACATGCTTTGAAAATATCAGTTCAAAATCTACTTGTTATTTTTCTTCTTTTTTTTTCTGAAAAAATGCTGGTTGCTAGTATCTGTGGAATTCTCTGCAGAAGTATCTTATTTGGCTAAAAATGTTATTTAAAAGCAAGAATGATTTTGCTGTAATTATTTCCTGGCCTTCAATCATTATGTCATCTTAATGTATTTTTTTCTTTAAGTATATCACATGCATACTATGACTGATGTTCTATTACCAGCAGTTAAAGAATTTAAAAAAAATCATTTCAGTGTTTCTAGCCTAGAAATATCAGATGATGTGCTTTTATAGGATTCATGTTAAGGATTTTAAATTACATGTTACAAACTATTTTGCAACCTTATCTTTTATCTTTACTGGATATCATTTTCCCTGAGTGGGAAGAAAATTAAGCTTTTTATTCAGTTTGTATTAAATTGTCGTTGCTGTTGTTATGTGCTGTTGAGTCGCTTGTGACTCATAATGACCCTATGTACAGCAGCTCTAAACCCTGATCTGTCCTGTGCCAATTGCACTGCCTCTGACACACCCATCCTGATTACCCCAGTCACTGAATCAATCCACCTCATAGAGGGTCTTCCCCTTCTGAGCCGTCCCTCCACCCTCCCAAGCATGATATCCCTCTCCAAGGACCTCTCCCTCCTTACAACATGTCCAAAGTATGTCAGACAAAGCCTTAGAAGCTTTGCATCCAAGAAGCAGCCCCATTTAACTTTCCCTAGGAAAAACCTGTTTGTTTTCAGAGCAGTCCATGGTACCCTCAATACTCTTCTCCAGCACCACAGCTCAAAGGCATCAATTCTCCTTCTATCCTCCCTAGTCATTGTCCAACTCTCTGATGCATAACAAGTGATTGCAAAGACCATGTCCTGTATCAGATGTACCTTAGTCTCCAGAGTGACACCATGGCACTTCAGTGCTTTGGAGAGGTCTCGAACAGCAGACTTTCCCATTGCAATACCCCTTTTAATTTCCTGGTTGCTGGTGCCAAGAGTTGACTGTGGAGCCAAGCAAATTAAAGCTGTGAACAATCTCAATCTCTTCACCTTCCATCCTGATGCTGTGAATTAGTCCAATGGTGGGAATCTTTGTCTTCTTGATATTGAGCCTCAATCCATATTAAAGGCTACAGTCCTTGACCCTCTGCAGCAAGCACTTCAGGTTGTCCTCAGTTTCAGCAAGCAGGGTTGTGTCGTCTGTATAACGCAGATTGTTAATAGATCTTCCACCAATCCTGACACCACACTTCTCCTCTTAGAGCCCAGCCTCCTGGATAATCTGTTCTGCATACAGATTGAAAAGGTATGGAGGTAGGACACATCCCTGGCATATGCCTTTCCCAATTTTGAACCATGCAATGTTTCCTTGCTCTGTTCTGATGACTGCCTCTTGGTCCAAGCATAGGTTTTGCATTAGTGTTCTGGGATTTCCATTCTTCTCAGAGTCAGCCACAGTTTGTTATGATCCACACAGTCAAATGCCTTTGCATAATTCCATTACAATTTGTTGCAGATGATATATAATGTCAAAGAGAGAAAAAAATAAGAAAAATTAAAAAAAATAAACATGACACCTTGTCATTAAATGAGATTTACTTAAACAAAAATTAAAAAAAAAATAGAACAAACACTGGTGAAATTCTTAGAGGAACATGCAGGAGAAAGCCCAATTACAGTTGGTTTACATGGACCCAGTGGTATTGTTATTAACATGTTATTGTGTTGTTAAGTGCCGTCGAGTTGTAGACGACTCATAGCGACCCTATGAACGAACAGCCTGAGCACTCTTCATACATGGAGTTTCTGGAGGCAAGCCATTTCGGAAGTGGATGCTGCTCCTCCTTCCAGACTTATTTTAGTCGGGAAGCTCCAGAAAACACTGTCCACCATGGTCAACCATTACCATGTTTGGTACATCAGTGTTACAGTGTTCGGTATCACAGCAACAACGAGTTACCTCTATACAGCAATGCACAGACCAGTTATTAGCTATTAGCATAAATGCACAAAATACAAAACTACAAACAGAGTTTAATAAAGGCATGCCACACTTACCAATGAAGTTCTCTAATGTATTTCATATAGTTTCCTCATGATTGAAGCTACATATGTTAAAAATATTGAAAACATTATTCATTTTCTCAAAAAGCTCATAAGAGATCTCTTTGCACTATTGTAGGTACAATCGAGAAGGTGATTGTCAGCGTGATCTATGCATAAACTTCTAGTCAAGGTTAGAAGTTGGTATAAATAAAGTAGGAAAGAAGAACGCATTGGAGCTCAGCAGAGAATGCTAACACATATATGATGATGTTGTTGATCTCAGCACTACACACATAAATCTATGATCCGTATCCTTTCCTTGCAAGTAATTATTTTTTCTTTTTGAAAAACTGTGAGAATATAAAGTACTTGTTGGTTATGTTCTTTTTCAAAGCTTCATTTTGGGGTCAAAGTAAATAACAAAACTATGGTTCAGGCATTGAGAACTCATATCAATTTTAAGTATTTTCTCTTAGAATGTGCCTATGACAACAACAAAGAATAGCATACTTTCTCTACAAGGGTCAACCATTCTCCCTTCCCCCCATCTGCCTTAAACTAAGCATTTCTGTTTCATTTTTATATTTTGAAAAAGTAGGTAGTAAAAATGTTAGCTACTAAGTTATGTTAAAGAAATAATGATGTATGATTCAGGCCATACATAGCCTTCCTGGTTACTTGCTATGCATCTGCGAGCTGGACCACGAATAAGGATGACAGGATAAGAATTGATGCCTTGAGCTCTGGTGTTTGACAATAGCACTGAATACCCCATGGGTGGCCAGGAGAACAAACAGATGTCTTGGAGATGGTGCAGCCGGAATGATCTTTGGAGGCAAGAATGATGAGGCTTCACCTCACATACTATGGGCATGTTGCTAGGAATGCTATTCCTTGGAGAGGGACATGATGCTGGGAATGGAGGAGGATCAGGCTGACATGATGACTCCTGCTTTTGTGTGTCAGGAAGTGTAAAGATGGCACAAGACAGAACACGGTTCACATCTTTTGTCCATAGGGTTTCTATGAGTCGTACTCAGCTTGATGGCACCTAACAACAACATTTTTCTTATTATGAGCTACAGATAAGTTCTGAAGAGTTATGAAGTTATGGAGTAGCCTAGTATATGTGGAGTTTCCCTGTGATTTCAAAGTTAGATCAAATCCATGTGTGATTCTGAGAGAAAAAGACAATCCCTTCCTATTAAATTTGCAGCTTCAGAAACCCAACAGAGAGTCAGCAATGAGCCTGTTTTGACTAGACATAAATGAGTTTTAAGAAAGATAAGATATATTTATTGTTAAGCATGAGAAAAATCATAACTATTATGATTGGTAAAGATAACCTTGTGAAAAAGGCAATTTCTTTAGAACATTCTTCTACCATAACCCAATTGGAATCTTTACCATTGGAGAGTCTAACCTTACACTACTATCATGTACGTTGCATTCTAAGCAGTGAAATTGTCAATGATTCCGAAGTTGAGTGAAAAATGTATTCAAATTTATCAGTGATTTCCTTCTACTTAAACAAACCATCCATTTCTATGGAAATAACAGTCAAAAAGTTAAAAGACATATTGCTTTGGGAAAGCATTTGGAAGTCTACTCTTGACACAAGTCATACTATTTTCAATCACCTCATATACTTGGGAAGTTGGATAATGAACAAGGGAAAAAAAAGAGAAATTGATACCTTCCACTTACGGTGCTGACAAAGTATAATGAATATACTATGGATTAACAAAACGTCAAATAAATCCATCTTGAACAAGTACAGCTGCAATGGTTCTTAAATGGCAGAACTTCCTCTCATATATTTTGGACATAATATCAAGAATAATCAGTCCCCGGAGTAGGATATCATCTTAGGTTAAGTAGGGAATTCGCAAAAAAGAGAAGGACTCTCAACAAGATGGACTGACACATGGCTACATCAATGGACCCAAACACAACAAGGATTGTTAGAATGGTGGAAACAACCTGATGCCACCTAATAACAAGCTTGTTCTAAAGAAATTTCAAAAAACCAGCAAATAAAAGGTTCTTCCATGAGATAACCATGTCTCTTCTAGGAACTCTCTCTGGTGATCTAATGGTAAGATATGCAGTGCTACAATCCTAAAGGAATGCAGTTTGAGTCCACCAGTTCCTCCATGGAAGAAGGATAGGCAATCTCCTCCTGTGTGGTTCCCCCCCCCTTCCTGAGGAAATATTTTTTTTTAAAAAATGAATTTTAATGAACCTTTACAGAGATTTTGGATATCCATACATTCATTGTTACATTTTTCTCCCTGCCCACCCCTGTCCCCAGTTCACTCTTCTCTTTGAAAAGTAAAATAAAAATTATTTCATTGGTATAGCATCCCCCTTCCAATCCTGAGTACACCTCACTGTGCAGCCTTCATTCTAGAATCTTGTAATAATCATAATACTCAATCATGTATCGATTTCAAACAGTTCTTTCCCTCATCTGTTTCAATGCAGTACACGTAATTTATCCAATTTTTCTCAGTCTCACTCCAACGCTAATGTCAGTCCTGTTCTACAAGAGTGGCACCATGTAGCACCTGTGTGTTTTACTGCCTCTGGAAACCCACTAGAAGGTTATCTGTGGGTCGGTTCTGACTTTACGGGACACAGCAACAAACAGAAATGAAGAAAACCCATAGAGAGCCAATATAAAACAAACAGAATCTAACTCTTCAGTTTTGAGTAAATTCTGACCCATTGTGACCCTATAGGATAGAGAACTCCCCTAGATTTCAGAGGAATGCATCTTTGTGGAAACAGATTAACACATGTTTTTCCTACAATGGGAGGGTTGTTTTGTGGTTTGTTTGGGGTGTGTTTGGTTTTGAGCTGTTATGTTTTGGTGGGTTATTTTTGTTTGTTTTTTTTTTTTAATAAAAGGGAATAAAGTTATTCTCTCTTGCATTTATTAACAGCTCCCAATGACGCTCAAAATAAACATATTATCTAAATAATAGCTTCAGAAGCTACCTCTTTCAGTGAGACCTCCCCTGCCCCAAATATGTACTTGAAAATGAATAAGTTTGTCAGTTTGAGCTGTGGTGTTGGAGAAGAGCACTGAACATCCCATGGATGGCCAAAAGAGCAAACAATTATGTCTTGGAAAGAGTGTAGCCGGAGTGTTCTCTGGAGGCAACAATGATAAATGATGAAGCTTTGCCTTACATATTTTGGGCATCTTGCTAGGAGGTGCTATTCCTTGGAGAAGGACATGAATCTGTGTAGGGTGGACGGAGGATCGGTAAAGGAGAGGAAGACCCTCAAGTAGGTATACTGATGCAGTGACTGGACTCTAGTGTGTCAGGAAGTGTGAAGATGGCACAGGATAGAACAGTATTTACTTCTTTTGGTCATAAGATAGCTATGAGTCATATTTGACTCAACAGGACCTAACAACAACAATTTACTTGATAAATAGTCTAGGGGCACTATGTCTTTTCTGCTTTTCATTTAATATTTTTACACTATCTTTGCTGTATATAATTGTGGTTCAGAGCAAGGCCTATCTACATGTCTATTGTGCTTTTATGTATTCTATTCAAAGTTCTGTTTCCTCATTACTTCAAACATCATTTCTTGCCATTTAAAAATAATAATACTGCCCCAAGGAGAGCAGGTAGCATAGTGCGTTATGCATTGTGCTACTTACTAACTGAAGGGTTCATGGCTTGGATCCACTTACAACTCTGAGAGAGAAAGATGGGAAGTTCCCTCTCAGAAAGATTTACTTTCTTGGATATCAAATGGAAGGTCACAGTGAGTTGGAATGAGACCGACAGATCCACTCTGATCCACTTGTGACCTTCTTGCTGAAAGCAGAGAATTCCAGAAGAATGTCTATCTGTGTTTCATTAACTATGCAAAGGCTTTTGCCTGTGTGGATCACAACAAATTGTGGCTATCTTTCAGAAGAAAGGAAATCCTAGAATGTTTGATTGTGTTCTTGTGAATCTATACTTGAACCAGGAAGAAGTCCTCGGAAGAGAGAAAGGAAATACTACATGGTTCAAAATCAAGGAAGGAGTATGTCAAGGATATATCTTGATATGTGGAGATCATTCAAGAGGCAGGACTTTATGAGGAGGAATGTGCCATCAGGATTGGAGAAAGTCTCATCAACAACTTGTGTCACAGAGATGACACAACCTTGCTTGCCAAAACTGAGGAGGGTCTGAAGCTTTGCAGGACTGAGGCTCAGTAGCAAGAAAACAAAGGTTTTTACTTCTGTGCCATTTGACAGCATCATGATAGATGGGAAAGATTAGTGATATTGTTAATAATTTCATCTTGCTCAGCTTATAATAAATATTTTTGGCACCTGCAGTCAAGAAATTTAAAAAAAAGAGTTGCACTGGGAAAATCTGCTTTAAGGGACATCTCCACAGTACTGAAGAGCAATGATGTCATTCTAGAGACTAAGGAGTTCCTTCCCAGGCCATGATTTTCACAATTACTTGCTATGCATCAAGGAGCTGACAAATAACTAAAGATGACAGAAGAATTAATGCTTTTGAGTTGTGGTTCTGGAGAACATTGTTGACCACACCATGGACTACCAAGAGAACAAACAGGTCTCTCTTGGAGACGGTGGAACAAGTTTCCTCCTTGGAGGAAAGGCTTTTTAATCTCTTCCCTCATGCTTTGAGCATACTGCTATCAGGGACCAGTCCTTGGAGAAGGAATCATGTGGGAGAGTGTAGGGTCATCTCTGGGAAGGAAGGCTCTGGATAAGATGAATTGACACAGTCACTGGGGAAACGAGGGTAGGCATGTCAGAGACTATGTTATTGCCTCAAAATAGGTCAAGGTTCAGAGTTAACATTTGGGGTGCTATAGGTTGTAGTGGACTAGATGGCATATAGCAATAACACAAAATGAATTAGAAGTTATTAAATATCAACATTTAAAAAAACCCACTACAAAAATCTTCTCCACTGAATAGATAGATGGAGAAAAGTTTGAAATTTTCAACGATTTTGTCATGTTTGAATCCACAATCAACAAACTTAGTACGAGCAGTCAAGAAATAAAAAGATATATTATGTTTGGAAAATCTGCTTTAGTCAAAGACCTCTTCAAAGTGCTAAGGAGTAATGATATCAATTTGAAGACTAAGGTGCACCTGATTCAGGCCATGGTTTTTTGAAACACTTGTTGCACACCTGAAAGGTGGACAATAACTTAAGATGTCAGAAGAAGAATTTATGCTTTTGAGCTATGATGTTGAAAGAGAGTATTGAATATCCTATGGATTGTCAAAAGAATAAACAAATATGTCTTACAGAAAGCAGCCCCATTGTTCCTTAGAGGCAAGAATGGAAAAACTTCATCTCACATATTTTGGGTATGTTGTTAGGAGGGTCTATTGATATCGTACTACAAAAGGGGCAAGGTCTGTGAAAGAGAGGAAGACCCTCAATGAGATACAACATATTACTACAGTAACGGACTTAAATATGTCAGAGATGTTAAGGATGGCCTGGGATGGGACAAGATTCAGATCCATTGTTCATAGGGTTGCCATGAGTCAGATTAAACTCAATGACATCTAATGGGTTTTATGTATTTTGCCCATTTTCTTTATTCTGGCTTCATATGTGTTTATATCAAGTATTAGACCTTGTGATAAAAAGACTGTACAACCTGTATATAGTTTTGTCTTTGTCATCGTGTGCAGAAGTCAGTATATAGTAGGTCATCAATAAATATTAATGCCTAATTGAAATCCATTACTTCAGAATATTTACCAGTTTCTCAACTGAAATTGCTTTTCTACTTGCCACTCCAGGTGGGACAATTACATGGTTGCCCTGTGAGAACTTGTTAGATACGCAGAATGAGTCTTCCATTAAAGGAAAAAATGAATTGGAGTCTGCACTCTAAACAATCTCCTTAGATGATTTAGATGAAGATAAAAATCGAGAAACATCTACTGTTTCCAAAGCCCTATCATTATATTAACAAAATCACTAATAAGTCAAGACTCAGTATCATTAAAATTCATGGAAAACCAAAACATTATGAACATTCATAATATCTTTTCAAGATTTTATTTCTAGTTTATGATCATTGACCAAACCTGGCCTAACTTCCCTGTTCTCAGTCAATTCTGACTCATGGGAAAGAATTTCCCAAGGACTTTCCAACACCCTAATATTCAATGGAATAAATGGTCTAAATGCCAACCCTAAGGCAAGAAGCTTAACATTTTAACCACTGTACATAAGTGTTCCTTAAATCTGGCCTGCTACCTGTTTTCCTTTTGCATATACAAACTAAGATAGTTTTGAATTTTTAAATGATTGGGGGGAAAATTCAAGGTGAATAATATTGTATGACCACTGATCAAAATATAGTCAAATGTCATGTAAAATAACGTTTAATTGGAACACAGTCAAATAATTTTTCTGTCACTTGGAGATTTTTGTGCTAAAATCAGCGAGTGAGTACTTGTAACAGAGAACATACGGACTCGAAAGCCAAACATATTTACTACCTGGGGAGCTCTGGTGTCTTAGTAGGAAGGATTTCTGCTGTTACCTTGAACCCACAAGTTGCTCCTCAGGAGAAAGATAAGCAATCTCCTCCTTTGTGATTTACAACCTCCGAGCACCGACTGAATGGTCAGCTTTGAGTTGATTCAGACTAGATGTACATAACAACAAGAAGAATATCTGACACTCTACACAAATATAGTGTGCTAACCTCTGATTTAGATTCAGGGGTTCTGTGTACAGAACAACTCAAGATTATAATTAAACATAGATAAACTAGTCATACTAGAATCTAGTTGTTGTTATTATTAGATGCCATCAAGTCAATTACAGTTTATATTGAACCTATGAACAATAGTTCTAAACTTTCCCAGAGCCTCTACTCAAACAGATACATGTTGTTTTTATGTGCCGTCGAGTCGCTTGCGACTCATAGCGACCTAATGTACTACAGCCCTAAACCCTGCTTCTCTCCTGTGCCAATCGCACTGCCTCTGACACACAATCCCTATTACCCCAGTCACTGAATCAATCTACCTCATAGAGGGTCTTACCTTCCTGCGCTGTCCCACCACCCTCCCAAGCATGATGTCCTTCTCCAAGGACCTGTCCCTCCTTACAACATGTCCAAAGTATGTCAGACAAAGCCCCAGAATCCTTGCCCCCAAGGAGTAGCCTGGAATAACCCTCTCCAGGATGAACCTGTTTGTTTTCTTGGCAGTCCATGGAATATTCAATACTCTTCTCCAGGACCACAGCTCAAAGGCATCAGTTCTCCTTCTATCCTCTGTAATCATTGTCCAACTCTCTGATGCATAACAAGTGATTGCAAAGACCATGGCCTGTATCAGATGCATCTTAGTCTTCAGAGACATACCGTTGCTCTTGAGTACTTTAGACAGGTTCCTAACAGCAGACTTTTCCATCACAATACTTTTTTTTTTTTATTTCCTGGCTGCTGGTGCCAAGAGTGTTGACTGTGGAGCCAAGCAAACTGAAATTGTGAAAGATCTTAATCTCTTCGCCATCCATCCTGATGCTGCCAATTGGTCCAGTGGTGAGAAATTTGTCTTCTTGACATTGAGCCTCAGTCCATACTGAAGGCTGCAGTCCTTGACCCTCTGCAGCAAGGGCATGAGGTTCTCCTCAGTTTCAGCAAGCAGGGTTGTGTCATCTGCATAACGCAGATTGTTAATAGATCTTCCACCAATCCTGATGCCACAGTTCTTCTCATAGAGCCCAGCCTCTCGGATAATCTGTTCTGCATACAGATTGAAAACGTATGGAGATAGGACACACATCAATTTTTTATTGCTGCATTAGTCACAAAAGCAAAGAGGTTGAAGCCACCTGAGAAACAAACAAATGGATAAAATACTATGGTATATTCAAACAATGGACTGTTACTACCCAGTATTGAAAAACAATGAACTCATAAAACATTACACATGAGTAAGCCTGTAAGACACTGTTGTTGTTGTTGTGTTATGCACCATCAAGCCGCCTGATACTCATAGTGACCCTATGAACAATAGCTCTGAACACTGTCCTATCCTGAGACAGTCCCATTAACTCCAGCATACCTAACCCCATTACACCTGTTACTACGTCAATCCATCTCATCTGGAGTCTTCCTCTTCTATGCTAGGTCTTTACCCTTCCAAGCATGATGTTCTTCTCCAAGGACTGGTTCCTCCTGGCCACATGCCCAAACTACGTGTGATAGAGCTTCAAAATTCTTGCCTTCAAGGAGAAACTAGGTTTAATCCTATCCAAAACAGACCTATTTGTTCTCTTGGTGGTCCATGGTATGTTCAAGACTCTTCTCCAGCAGCACAATTCAAAAGCATTGATTTTTCATCTGTCATTCTTAATCACTGTCCAGCTTTCTGATTCAAAGAAGTGTTTGAGAAGACTATGGCCTGGATCAAGTGCTTCTAGTCTCTACATTGACATCATTGCTCTTTAGCACTTTGGAGAGGTCCCTGACAATAGACTTCCTCAATGCAATTCCTCTTTTAATTTCCTGACTTCTGGTGCTAAGAGTATTAATTGTGGAGGAGCTAAACAAGCTAAAATTGTTACCAACCTCAATCTCTTCTCCATCTATCATAGTTCTGCCAATTGGCTCAGTGTGAGACTCTTTGTCTTCTTGATATTGAGCTTCAATAAATATTGGAGACTATAGTCCTTGTATTTTGGCAGCAAAAGCTTCAGGTCCTTCTCAATTTTGGCAAGCAAGGTGTGTCATCTGCAAAACACAAGTTGTTACTGAGTCTTCCTCCAATCCTGAAGCCATATACCTCCTCATAAAGTCCAGCCTCCTGAATGATCTATTCTTCATGCAGATTGAATAGGTATGAACAAAAAGCATACTTGATACACTCCTTTCCTGATTTTGAACCATAAGGGACCTCTTCAAATTACTGAAATGCAATGTCAGTTTAGAGACTAAGGTGCACTTAATCCAGGCCATGGTCTTCGCAATTACTTGCTATACATCAGAGAGCTGGACTAAGGATGATAGAAGAATAATTGATACTTTTCAGTTGTGGTGCTGGAGATGAATCTTGAACACACCATGGACCACCAAGAAAAAGAACCTGTCTATTATGAAGAGGGTGAAACCAAATTTCTCCTTGGAGGTTAGTATTTTGAAGCTCTGTCTCACATACTTTGGGCACATACCAGGAGGGACAAATCCTTGGAGAAGGACATCATGATAGGAAGGATGGAGAGGTGGTGCAGGAGAGGAAGAACCCAGGTGAAATAGATTGATACAGTAACTCGGGCAATGGGGGTTGGTATGTTGGAATTAATGAGACTGGCTCAGGACAGGGAGGTATTCAGAGCTGTTGTACTTAGAGTTTCTATGGGTCTCAGGTGACTCGACAGCACATAACAACAGTTTCATTGCTCTGTTCATCCATATAGAGGTTACACATGAGCACATCGAACATTTTGGGGTTCCCATTCTTCTCAGTGTTATCCACAATTTATTGTGACCAACCCAGTCAAATGCTTTTGCATATTAGAGATGGTGAGGGTGGAATTCTTAGTTGCACTGCAGACCAAAAGATGTGCTATTTCCAAACCACAAGCTTCTCTGGATGAGGTAGACAACTTTCGCTGATTTGATTTATTCCCTCTGAAAAGACTTCTTGATTGTTAGCTATGAGTCAGTTCTGACTTGAAGATGTTGCTGCTGTTGTTTTTGTTGTTGGGTGCTGTTGAGTCAAATATGACCCAGAGCAGCCCTTTGAAACAGATCTTAACTCTGCCCTGTCCTGTGCCATCCTCATCATTTCTGACATACTTGAGGCCATTGCTGCAGTCACTGTGTCAATCCATCTGCTTGAATATCTTCCTCTCTTTCTCAGACCTTCCACCTTTTTTACCATGATGCCTCTTCCCAAGAATTAGCCCCTTTTGATGACATGCCAGAAATATATGAGACAAAGTTTCTCAGTCCTTGCCTTTCAAGAAAACTATTGTACTTTCTCCAAGATAGATCTGTTTGCTCTTTTGGTAGACCATAGAATAGTCAGAATTCTTTTCCAACACCACTATTAAAAGGCATCAATTCTTCTGTCATCATTGTTCACTGTCCAACTTTCAGATGCACAGAAAGCAATTGAAAATACCATGGCTTGGATCAAATCATACCCTTGCTCTTTACCACTTTGAGAAGGTCCTTTACACAGATTTCCCAAACACATTGTCTTTTGATTTCTTGACTACTGGTCCCCTTGGTATTTATGGTAGATTCAAGGACAACATTGCTGTTGTTAATTGTCAAGTCAATTCTGATTCTTGACAATTCCACGTTTTCTGAGCAGATTTCCTCCATGGGATTTTTGGGGTTGTGGCTTTCAGATGTTGATCCCCAGACTTTTCTTCTAAGGCACCTTTGGGTAGGTTTGGACTTCTAACCTTTCATCTAGTAGTTTAGCTTTTGACTATTTTGGTTACCAGGGAAGGAAAGGATTCAAACTGTATATTTGGTAGTTTTTATAGTCTCTGTCCGTACAGTATAGGGAAAACCCCACATATTTACATCATAAAATTGCACACTGTAAGTATTATTTTGAAATATTGAGGAAATTATTTTATGAGCTAACTGCCTTCCTTGAGAACTAGTCATAGGAAAAAGAAAAGAAATAAATGATCTTGAAAAATCTCCAGTATGTCATTGCCACTTGGAACTCAATAAGCTATTACAGTTTTGTCAGGTCCAATCTCTAAGGAGGTGAATGAAAATATATATCTTGGACAATCTGACCCCTATCAACATCATGTATCGTGGTTACTCTGACATCTGAGGAAGAGCAATTCTGCTTTGTCAACTTAGACACTCAGAGTTGCTGGGAAAGGTCATTTATTCCTTAACCTTTAGCTACTGGATATCAGATTGAAATCAAAGTAAGACTGGATAGGCAAGGTGCCCTACATCTGCTGTCAAATTAGTCTAATCCTCGTTAAGTTGTAGTGCTAATTCAGCATGTTCTAAAGGCTTCTGACACCATGAGAAATGTCACTCTCTGGCTTTAAAGGACTAAAAGCATGTGAGACTGCTTGGTTTGAGTCAATTCTTTCCTGATGCATCCTGGGGCTTGAAGTGAGTGTTTACTCTTCCTAGCTGCTTGGATCATGGAACATCTTTGTGTTTTAGAACTAGAGAATGGCAGCCAAGCTTATTTATTGAATAAAACATAAGGCAGGAGAAATCCAAAGGCTGCTTGAAGCACTTACGTTCTTACATGCAAGACTTGTTAGGCCAAACAATAGAGGCTACAACAAAAATAAGATGTAATGTAAAGGATAATAGATTAGCAAAGACTGGCACCCACAAGGTTAACAGAGAAAATCCCACCATTAAGAACTAATTGGTGAGTTTTAAGCTACTTTTTCAGTCATCCTGAAAGGCTATATTGTTTAGCTGACAGCTTGCTGGATGACAATCAGAAAAGCGTGGGTTATGCTCCCCTTACGAGTAAAATAATTTGAGTGCTGTTTCACTTCCTGATAATTTAGGATCTTGGCTTTATAAAATACTCTATGAAAACCTCACTTTTTAAAACCAAAAATCTCTGATGATAAAAAAATAGCCTTTGAGTCACTTTGCATGAAAGAAAAGCAATACCATTAACTGTATGAACGAAAGTACACATATTTTACTTCTGCAGGGAGATCTTGTGGACTAGCCCACAGAGAACTGTACTGATAACTCACAGGCAAAGTCTCTCTGGTGGTTAGAATGCATCTGTGGCTTTGTGGCAGAGATGAGTCATCTGCCTTCTTAAAATTCACATCATTCAGAACCCAGTGCAGGGTCAGCTGTGAGTCAGTTACATATCAAAGGCAAGGAGTTGAGTTTTGAATTTATACCTTTATTGTTTTTTCTCACTTTTGGAGGAGAATTATATGGAAAGGAAAATCAACACTTGTTGTTACGTGCTCACAAATCAACTACAGCTCATAGAAATTCTAGGAATCTGGTAGGAAGGCTCTTGATTGTGGAGGTGAGTAGGATGAAATCATCAACATCACCACACTTTCCTCTATCATAATACTGCCTATTGATCCAATAGTGAGGATTTTTGTTTTCTTAATGTTGAAATTATATTTATATAAAAGGCTCTTATTCTAATGCCCTATACAATAGGAAATGAAGCACTTTGGAAAAGAAAACATGTTTTCCTAGACTTTGATATGATAGTAAGAATGGAGACTCAATGTCGTTATTTATTTTCTAACCTTTGATATAGAAGCTCCAGCCAAAGGAGAAAGCCAACCTGGTGCGATTGTTCCCTGTTTAGTTATGCATTTGTCCTCCCAGACATCAGGGTCTCGGCATGCTGCCACTGACGGATCAGTCATCAAGATGGAAGCAGCAGCAGTCACTTGGTGCCATGAGAGTGCTAGGTCCCTTCCATAGACTGTATTTGTTGTTGTATTTCTTGCTGGGCGCCATCAAGTAGAGTAAAACTCATAGCAACTCTATGAATAATAGATCTGAACCCTGCCATATTCTGTGCTATCCTCATCTTTTCTGATCAAACTGTTTGGTTCAGGATCTTCCTCTCAACTGTGTGGTCACAACAAGCTATGGCTGACTCTGAGAAGAATGGGAATCCCAGAACATTTGAATGTGCTTATGAGAAACCTATACTTGAACCAAGGGGCAGGCATGAGAACAGAGCAAGGAGACACTACATGGTTCAAAACCAAGAAGGGGATCCGTCAGGGATGTATTCTGTCTCCATACCTTTTCAATCTGTATGCAGAACATATCATCTGAGACGCTGGGCTGTACGAGAAGGAATGTGGCATCAGGATTGGTGGAAGAGTCATCAACAACCTGCATTATGAATATGATACAAGCTTGCTTGCTGAAACTGAGGGGGACCTGAAGTGCTTGCTGCAGAGGATCAAGGACTGCAGTCTTCAATATGGATTGAAGCTCAACATCAAGACAACAAAGATTCTCACCACTGGGCCAATTGGCAGCATTAGTATGGATGGTGAAGAGATTGAGATAGTTAACAGTTTTAATTTACTTGGTTCAACAGTCAACACTCTTGGTAACAATAGCCAGGAAATCAAGAGACAAATTGCATTGGAAAGTCAGCTGTGAGGGACCTCTCAAGAGTACTGAAGAGCAACAACATCAGGCTGGAGACTAAGGTGCGCCTGATCCAGGCTATAGTCTCACAATTATGTGCTATGCATCAGAGAGTTGGACAGTGACTAGGGATGATAGAAAGGGAATTGATGCCTTTGAGCAGTGGTGTTGGAGAAGAGTGTTGCATATACCATAGACTGCTAGGAGAACAAACAGGTTTGTCCTGGAGAGGGTGAAGCCAGAATGCTCCTTGGAGTCAAGGATTCTGAAGTTTCATCTGACATACTTTGAGCATGTTACAAGGAGGAACTGGTCCTTGGAGAGGGACATCGTGTTGGGGAAAGTGGAGGGAAGGTGCAGGAGAGGAAGACCCTCAATGAGATGGATCGATTCTGTGAGTGGAGTGGTGGGAATGAGTGTGTCAGTGATGGTGAGGTTGACACAGGGTGGAGCAGCATTTAGGGCTCTTGTACATAGGGTTGCTATGAGTCACAACCAAATGGCACATAACAACAACAACAATAACACCTTTCCAAATACAATATGTCTTTCCAAAAAATATTCTTCCTAGTATCATGCACGAAGATTGGGAGACGGAGCTTTGCTATCTTTGCCTCCAAGGAATACTCTGGCCATTTCCTCCAAAACATCTGTTTGTTCTTTTGGCAGCCCAGGGGTTATTTGTACTCTTCTCCAACACCACAGGGGATTCCAAAATGATGTTGCTTGTGCATCAACAATTTACAACGTGAGAAACTCTTATATAATTTTGACTTTCCAGACTAGAGTGCAGCCATGACCATGGGGTCAGTGTACATGTATTTGGTTGATGACTACAGAAATATATTTAGAATAAATATTCTCTCTCTTTTTTTTTTTTGTTTTTTACTTTGTTACAAGGGCAGTTTGTTGTGTTTTCCTTGTTGTAACCAAGGCATTAATACACACATGAGCTGTTGCAGCCCCCATCAAGTCCACTTCTTGATAGGTTTTCTTTACGTCTAAGTGTTTGTGCATTCCTAGACTCATCACAGAATCCATCTCCCAGGGAAACAAGTCTCTGCTGGGTCACCTAAGTGGTGTCCACTTCTGGGAGTCATTTAAATCATTCCCAAACATATCTGACTCCCATACGTTAATACAACCTAGACTCAGTCTAGGTGATTTGGATGTACCAAAGAACTTGCCACTGCTGCACATTTGAAAACCCTTCTCCGATGGAAAGCAGAATCAGTATTTCTTCCCTGTATCTTTGAAACCTATGAGGCATTAATTACCACATTAAGGTAAACCAGATGCTAGGCAATTCTATTTGGAGGATTATCCACTATGTATTAGGCACTGCACTTGATGTTACCTAACTTCATTCTCATATAAGCTTTTGTTTTTAGAGTTTCTATTATTAAACAAACAACAAAAAAACTTTCCTAGTTTCAGAATTTTAATAATTTATCCAATTTTATACTGTTACAAAATGGTAGAGATTTCAAAGGTTGATCAATCAGATTTATCAAGTAAATATATTGAAGGTATTTTCATATTCTTCCTATTTGTTTTGAAAGAAATTCCATAGATTCCTCTATTTGGATTCCATTTTTACATTCCCCATAGTGCATTACCCTAAACTTCACACTTATCCCTATTTTTACTAGAAATTTCCATAACTATCCTTTCCAAAGGAGTTTTTCTGGTATATTCACATAATAGAGAAGGAAAAAGTATGAAAACAAACAAATCTAAACAATACTATCATGCAAAACACACTCTCACTGACAAAAAATTTAGGTACTTATAGTACTCCAAGGGTTGGCCTGGACACATGCCATTTCCATTAGTGGGCAATGCTTCTTTTCGAAAAAATAGTTCCAGTTGTTTTACAGTATTCAGACACTTAGCAAGTTCAGCCAAGAGACCATCAACCCCTTTATCAAACACAAAAAAGGGAAGAGCAAAGTTAATGCCAAATGAGAACAACAGGCTATGTAGTTTGCTTCATTGTCTTCTAGGTCTGGGACCAGTATAAGCATGTCATAAATATGCTCCTGACGGTGCTCTGCCTGGGACTTCAATTATAGAGATAGTGGGTGCATCTCCAGAACAGCAGCTCTGTGTACTCCAGCATTGTTCTGTGTGCTGTAATAAAGAAAAAAAAATATAATTAGTGTCTTTTCTTGCTAAGTGCTTTGCAAATTTAATTGTGGCAGAGTTAGTTCCATTGTGGATGTGTGGGAGTGTAAACAATAGTTTACAAACTGTTATGAATAGAATGAATAAGTTAAAACCACATTCTCTTTGTACTTCTGAATCTTCTCTAACTGACATACGACCTTTTTTGAGGCATTAGATTTTTTCATATTTTCACATAATAGGGTAAAAAATATAAACAAATCAGTTAATGAATGGTTAAAATATAAAATAATATATTAAATTTAAGCAAAGTGTATATTTATTCTTATAAGTTTTATTAATATTAACAAATAAAGGAATATACTTGCCCCCCGCCACAAAAGGCTTTAATGTTGTTAACAGTAAATCAGATATGTGATAGTAAGAGTATTTTTTAAATTTTATTATTTTTAACAAACATTTAGAGATATTTTGGAATTCCATTCATTCATTGTTGCATTTTTCTCCGTCTGCCTCTCCTTTCCAGTTCGCTCTTCTCTTTGAAAAGTAAAAGAAAAATTCCTTCATTGGTATACAATCCCCTCACCCCCAGTACACTCCAATATGCAGCCTTTATTCTGGACTTTTGTCGTAACCATAATACCCAATCATATATCACTTTTAAATTGTTCTCTCCCTCATCTGTTTCAATGTAGTATACATAATTTATCACACTTTTCTGTCTCACCCCAACCCTGATGTCAGTCCTGTTCTACAACAGTGGCACTATGCAGTATTTGTCCTTTTTTGACTGAGATATTTCACTCAGCATAATGTTCTCTAGGGTCACCCATGAGTTCCTTGTTTTTCAGTGCAGCATAGTATTCCATTGTGTGAATATTAGCCAGAGTTTCACTATCCGTTCGTTTGTTGGTGGGCACTTTGGTTGTTTCCAACTCTGTGATAGTAAGAATATTTTTACATGAGCATGTGCATAATCCAAAATCACAAACTTGTATTTCTTCAAAACACAACGTGAAATTGTAGTTTTTTATGCCAGTGTTAATATATAGTCTTGATAATTACTTGAAAATATCTATAACAATGACTGTGTAGATCACAACAAACTGTGACTGACTCTGAGAAGAATGGAAATCCCAGAACGTTTGAGTGTGCTCATGTGAAACTTATACTTAGATCAGGAGTCAGTCATCAGAACAGAACAAGGAAACACTGCTTGGTTCAAAACTGGAAAGGGTATGTGCCAAGGATGTGTCCTATCTTCATATCTTTAAATCTTTATGCAGAACAGATTTTCTGGAAGACTGGACTCTATGAGGAGAAATGTGACATGAGGATTGGAGGAAGACTCATCAGGAGGAGGACCTGAAGCACTTGCTGCATTAGGTCAAGAACTTCAGCCTTCAATATGGATTGAAGCTCAACATGAAGAAAAGAAAGATTCTCACCACTGGGCTGACTGGCAGCATCATCATAACAGATGGTGAGGAAATTGAGATTGTTAACAGCTTCAGTTTGCTTTGCTCTACAATCAACATTCTCGGTACCAGCAACCAGGAAATTAAAAGATGAATTGCATTGGGAAAGTCTACTATCAGAGACCTCTCCAAAGTTCTGATGAGCAATGATGTCAGTCTGGAGACTAAGGTGCTAATGATACAGGCCATGGTCTTTGCAATTACTTGCTATGTATCAGAGAGCTGGACAATGACTAAGAGTGATAAAAGGTAGATTGATGCCTTTGAGCTGTGGTGTTAGAAGAGTATTGAATATACCATGGACTACTAGGAGAACAAATAAGTTCATCCTAGAGTGAGTGACCAGGCTGCTCCTTGGAGGCAAGGATTCTGAATCTTCATCTGACGTATTTTGGACATGTTGCAAGACAGGATCAGTCCTTGGAGATGGAGGTCATACTTGGAAAGGTGGAGAGATAGCATAGGAGAGAAAAACCCTTGATGAGATGGATTGATTCAGTGACTAGGGTAATGGGGATAGGTTTGTTGGAGACAATAAGATTGACATGGGATAGAGCAGGGTTTAGGGCCATTGTGCATAGGGTTGCTGAGTCATAGGTGTCTCAACAGCACATAACAACAACAACTACAACTACTGAAATAATGAAGGATTTTTGTTGTTAAGTGCCGTCAAGCCTTAGACGACTCAAAGCAACCCTATGAATGAAAGACCTGAGCCCTTGTATAACTTTCATCGTTTCTCCAAGTTCATAGAGTTTCCAGAGGCAAGATATTTCGGAAATGGATGCCACTCCTGGTTCCAAGCTTGTTTTAATCAAGGAGCTCCACCAAACACTGTCCACCATCGGTAACCATTATCGCATTTGACACATCAATGTCACAGTATTTAACATCACAGCAACCATAAGTTACCTCTGTACAGCAAATGGAAAAACCAGTGATATACCACTTAGAAGAATATTTGACCAAAACAGCTAAAACCAGGCCTGAGGGACACAGATTAAAACCACACACCTTCTACTTGGTATCATAACTTTTTATCCACCAGGCTCATAGAGTTCTCTCTATGTTGGTGTTGTTCTTAAGTGCTGTTGAATTGTAGATGACTTGTAGTGACCCTATGAAGGGTATAAAACATTATTATTTTATTGGTGGAAGTTCATATTAAGTTATAATGTAATACCTATTCCTTTCACCCAGAAGTGCTTTATAGTGGGCTTCCATAATGACATAATGTTGGAAAGCTATCCAGAGGAAAGAACACTAAATGATTGTTATCTATAAACAATTCTAAATTATATTGTTGTTGTTATATACGTTCAAGTCAGAATCAAATAGCTGACCCCCTTCAGTGGATTTTTCAGAAGCAGTAATCACATGGTAGGAAATTGCCTATCTTTCTCCCATGTAAGCAGCTGGTACATTCAATCTGTGAGGCTTTGGGCTGGCTGCACAACTATGAACCACTTATCCATCAGAGCTTCCTAACTATGGATTTTGAGATTTATTAATAAATGGCTCATGTATAAAAGTGATTAATACAAAAATGCACAATCTTACAAATAACTAGTAAAATACCATTATGAAACAAAGTAATGCTCTAAGTGCTATATTGAAGAATATAAAGCTATTTAATATCTGGGATTCATTCTTGTAAATTAATAAAACAATGAAATTATTGAACTCACAAATTTATTATTTTCTTCCATCTCCAAGGAAAATTACAAACTTTAATTTTATTTTAAAAAGTTGTACTATTAGAAAATCTTCTGTCGTGGTTAGGTGCTATGGAATTGGATTCTAATTATGACCAGAATCATTCACAACAGAACAGAGCATCGCCTGGTCCAGTGCTGTTCTTACAATGTCATATTTACTTCTGTGTTTGACCCCATTGTTGCAAGTCAATCATAACACTGAGATCTTCCCTTTCTCTTACATTTTCCTTTCTCAAGCATGATGTCTTTCTTCATCAATGGACCATATCTTCACTTCCAAAGAGCACGCTGCTTGCACTTCATGTGACATTAAGATTAATATGACCCACAGTGACCCTATGAACAACAGATATGAACTCTGTCTTATGCTGAACATTTCTGAAATACTTGAGTCCCTTGCTTCTGTCATTGTGTAAAACCATCTCATTGAAGGTCTTTATCTCTTTCACTGACCTCCTACCTTTCCTAGCAGTATCGTTTTCCAAGGAATACCCCCTTTTAGTAACATACCCAAAGTATGGGAGCCCAAGCTCTACCATCCTTTCAGCTAAGGAACACTGTGGCTACGCATGCTTCAATACGTATCTGTTTGTTCTTTATGGCTTGTTTGTGTACCACTGAGCTGAAACTGACCCATAGCTGGCCCTCCAGCAGGTTTTCAAAGGCAATTGATTGCAAAGGACATGTTTGCCCATATTTTTTCCTGCATGGCAGCTGGTGGATTTGAACCACGTTCTCTTAGGTTGGCAACACAATTCCTTACTATTTAGCCACCAGCTGATTCATGGGATACTCAGTATTCTTCTCCAACATCACAACCCAAAGATATCAATCTTTTTAATGCAACTCTTATTCAAGTTCAAGATCTCAGATATATAGCAAGTGATTGAAAAAACTATGGCTTAAATCAGGCAAATTTTAGTCTTCAAACTGACATCATTTCTCCTCAGAGCTTTGGAGATTCCCTGATGGAAGACTTTCCCCAACGTAATATGTGTTTGATTTTCTTAACTGTGAATACCAAGGATGTTGCCTGTGGATCCAAATGAGGTGAATTAATATACAATTTATATTTTTCTCTATCATGACGTTGCCTATTGGTCCAGTGGTGAGAATTTTTGTCTTCTTGATTTGAGACATAATCTATTTTGGAGGCTGTATCTTTGATCTTCTACAGCAATTTCAACTAGTAAGGTTGTGTCATCTGCATAATTCAGGGTGTTGAGTTTTTATCCCGTTCGGATGCCATATTCTTCTCTAGAGAAAGAATACAGCCCTGACACACGTTACTTGATTTTAAGGCAACAACTTCTTGGTCTAGGTATAGATTTTGTCTGATTAAGGTTAAATGTTCTAGGATTCCCATTCTCACTGTTACCTACAGTTTTGGTTTCCCCCCCCCTTTTTTTTAGAGTTTTTAATGAACGTTTACAGAGACCTTGGATTTCCATTCATTCTTTGTTTCACTTTTCTCCCTGCCCAAACTCCTCCTACCCCATTCGCTCTTCTCTTTGAAAAGTAAAAGAAATTCTTTCATTGTTATCCAATCCCTCCCACAAAGTCCATACCTCTATGTTACCTATAGGTTTTTATGATCAACACAGTCAAAAGGTTTTGCATAGTCAATAAAACACAGATAGATACTCTTTTTGTGTCCTCTGCTTTCTACCAAGATCCATCTGACATCAGCGAGTGAGCTTATAATCAAGGGTTTTAACACAAATGAACTCATCCAGTAGGCCTGTAAGCTCAGTTGGGGGAAATCACAATGCTCAAAAATCATTGGAAATAGTTGACTAAACAGAGAACTAGGAAGACATTTTTAGAAATTCCTACTCCTTTCTAGCAAGCCTTAAGCATGTGGTATTTATCCAAAGAAACCAGTTTACAATCCTGGAGAGGCTCAATGATTTGCTACACAGCTGGTCACAGACAGCAGAATTGGATTTTGCTTAATCATTGATTTATTCAAGTTTCTTTTCAACATCTTTATATTGATTACTAACTCTTAACATTTCAATCACTTGTAAGGCATCTCAAAGTAGGAGAATGAATAAAGATTAGAGAAGTGGAATCAGTTCTTTTGCATTGAAGTGTTGGACAAGTGTACCAAACAAAATAAGAAACAAGTGTGTCTTGGAGAAAGTACAACCAGGATGCTCCTTAGAGACAACGGGGTAAAACGTAATCTCCCGTGTTTTGGGCATGTTGTTAGGAGGAATCAGTCTTTGTGAAAAGTCATCAAATGTGGTCAGCCAAGAGGGAAGGGGTGAGGGTGGGAACAGAGGGGTGAAAACCACAGCGTTGCACAGTTCCATGTATGGAGTGAGGGGATCAAGGAAATGAGAACCATTTATAAGCTGATCTCTCCATTAATCATTGACTCCCTAAACAAAATGCCACTGGAAACTCTATGAACTTTGAGAAATGACGAGAGTCATGTTTGAGTTCTTTTGTTCATAAGATCACTATGAGTCATGCCCAACTCGATGGCAATCAACAACAACTTTCACAGAAATAACTCGATTGAATATGTGTTGATTTTTAAACACAATAAAACCTTGATAAAAAACTATGAATAGATTGACAGAGTATCTGTTAACAATGGAAGGACAAAGAAAGAAAATGTATATTCTCAAGTATATTCTCATTTCACACACACACACACACACACACACACACACACAAACACCCAAAATGTTCTCACTAAAGACACCTACATAGGAAACTCAATCTTTTCTTGTAACCTATCTCTTAACCTGTGAAATAAGTTTTTGGAGAAGGAATCATGTAGATTAAATAATACTGAACCTTCATCACAAATAAAAACCTCAGAAGCAGAAAGCTAAAATAGCTTTAATAACAACTTCGAAATAAAAATATACATAAACGCATTGTGTTTCACTGTTATTCTTCATTCACATTGTGTTTCATACAACAATTCACATACATTATATTTTTAAAAATCAATCACTATTGAATCACGCCCATCATTACTCTGTCTTTTCACCTGGATTCTTCTCATTTACTTCCTCCTCTACTTCCACCCACCAAAGTGTGCAGCCCTGTGGTTTCACCCCTACCAATTTTTACACCTTTGCTCCCTTCTCCCTGCCTTGAGTGCCTATACATGTTTTATTAGTTATCCTTCTATTTTAACAACAATGGTCTCACGCAGTTAAAAAAATATGCATAGTGACTGGAAATAACATAGTAGGTAATGCTGGGGTTTGTGAGAAACCTAACACAAGAATTTCTTAAATGGTATCAGTATTCTTTAAAAGATAAATTTTCTATTGGCTAAAGCAAAACAATTTGATTTGAGACATTCTTAACTTTGTTAAATCTAATTCTCTTCATTGCTTTTCTAAAATGTCAATTTTGAAAAAGCAGTGTGCTTAAATAAATTACCAATATCTTCTGCTTTTGAGATGGAGAATTTTCATTAAAGAAGTAATTTCGCTCTAGAATTGTAGCATTTGACATCAAATCCATAACAAGCTTCACAAGAACAAGATTGTCTTCCTGCTGGGAATCACTTATTCAATTAAATAATGCCTCATTCTCTTAGTTACAACTCTGGAAGAAAATAGAATATAATCTCTTATACCTATAAAATGAAAATTGATATAAAGATGGATGAAGATCATAAGGTTATATAAGAAAATGGATTTTATTTTTGTGGCAAGTATTTTCTTCTATTAAGAAAATGGATGCTTTATGCACCCTATTCAGGTGTCCATGACCTTTCTAAAATTAGAGAGTTTTCTCTTCCATACTTGCCACTGAGAATTTTGTATTTGATAATATGATATTGTGAAACATATTGATTATGAAAAATAAAAAATAAAGAAAAAGTCATTTATCAATTGATTTGAGAAAAGTTATTAAACAAATGCATTGTTTATTGCAAAGCAAAATATAACACAATAGTCTCTTTGCTATTTGAATGTAGTTTTCTTTTCCTCAGGAAATATAATATCAAAGCATTTTATTTTGTAAATGTGGAGATGAAGTGATTCAGTGACTGCTATGATGGGGGTAGGTGCTTCAGAGGCAATAAGGTTGACTCAGGATAGAGCGGGGTTCAGGTCATTATGAGTCACAGATGACTTGACGACACATAAGAACAACAATAACAACATGTGGAGTGGGCACATGGTTCAAGGAAGTGAGGATGAGAGAGGAGCCTTGGGAAAGGAGAGAGCTCTACCAGAATGCTTATACCCTAGGATGAGAGAAGAGAGACTCTGCGCGTGCTTCCTTATATGAAAGGCAGGGAAGACTGAAATTCTGTGAGAATGTGTCTAGAGAAGCTGTAGCCTTGTAAGAGTATCCCCTTATCTGGAAATCCAGGAAATGTCCAAACTGAACAACCCCTACCCTGCTGAAACTGTGAAACTCTTAAGGCTTTAAAACCACATAGGAGAGAGTAGCACAGCTGTTTCATTGTCTGTTTCTTATAAAAGGCCCAGGATGCAAAATGAATGAAGAATTAGTGTGAAACAAAGTGTATAGAACCTTGTAAGCAAACAAGCAAATATATATATATATATATATATATATATATATATATATATATAATATGTACATATGGTAAAGAAAAAGAAAAACCTAAACAAATGGAAGGTAATCCAGGTATTTCCCCCCCCTCAACTCCATAAAGAAATAACGTTAATTATAGAACAGAGTTCATGTCTTTTGTTCATAGGGTCACTATATATTTGGCTGGATGACACTTAACCACTGCTAGGTAAGACTAGTGTTGTTATATTTTGGAGGAACATTCTTCCACTTTGTACAACACTGCTTGCAATTTGCTGTACTGAGTAATCTGGGTTTGCTGTGATGCTGAACCTGTGCCATTGGGGTATCAAATACCATAAATGGTTTACCAATGTGGGAAGTGTTTGATGGAGCTACCAGTTGTAGGGCAGGTTTGGAAACAGGAGTGACATCCTCTTCCTAAACTATATGCTTATGAAAACTCTATGAACTTGGAGAAACTTATAGAAAGGCAGTAGGTCTTTTGTTAATGGAGTCACTACGTGTTGTGTGCGACCTGATGGCAATCAACAACTACAACAATGCTTTAATGGGCACTATCAATATCAAATATGAAGCAAGATGGGCCATCTATTTCCTAAATAAGAGGCTTTTGAAAACCCTATGATCATTAAAATAATGAGAATAGTTATAATAGAGTAGTGATAAAGCCCAGAATGTTAGTAAATTGAAATGAGGAAAACCAATAACAAACATTGTTTAGTAATTGGAACATGGAATGTACGTAGCTTGAATAAGAGAAAAGTAGGCATTGTTGAAAATTAAATGGAATGAGTGAACATTGACATACTAGGCATTGGTGAGATGAGATGGATTAGCTTTGGCCACTTTGAGTAGATAATCATATGGTATACTATGCAGGCAAAGGAAAGCCAAAGAATGTTGTGTTCATAGTCAAAAAGTCAATTTCAAGTTCTATCCTGAAATACAATGCTCAGTATGCATTATATCTCAATGTCAAGAAAACAAAATTCTTACCACTGGACTAATAGGCAATATCCTGATGGATGAAGAGGTGATTCAGTCAACAGCTTCATCTTGCTTGGACCTACAATTAATATCTTGGTACCAGAAGTAAAGAAATAAGGAGACACATTGCACTGGGGAAATCTGCAGTTAGGGACCTCTCCAAATTACTGAGGAGTAATGATTTTAGTTTGAGGATTAAGGTGTATCTGATTTAGGCCATGATGTTTTTGATCACTTGCAATAAGGACAACAGAAAAAGAATTGGCATCTTTGAGCTGTGGTGTTGAAGAAGAGCACTGAATATCCCACGAATGGCCAAGAGAACAAACAGAGATGTCTTGGAGAGGATGCAGCCAGAGTGCTCTTTGGATCAAGAATGATGAGGCTTTACCTCACATACTTTAGATATGTGGCTAGCAGGGGCTATTCCTTGGAAAGGGACATGATGCTGGGAAGGGTGCAGAGTCAAAAAAGGAGAGAATGATCCTCAACCAGATGGATTTAAGTGGTGACTGCTGCAAAGAGCACTTGCGTGTCAGGAAGTGTGAGGATGACACAGATAGAACAGGGTTCAAATCTTTTGTTCACAGGATCGTTATGTGCCATACTTGACTCAATAGCATTTAATGACAAGAACAGTAATCAATAATATAAATTTTTAACTGCTGGGTCTTTGTCTTTGACAAGTTACAAAGGACTGCTTTTTATGATACGATTCTGCCAGTGATCTGGAACACAAATAGGAATTGATTTCCAGTAATTTTATCCAACAATAAAAGCATGAGTTCATCCTTTAGAAAAATAATTTTGGCATCTTAATCTTTCTTCTAAGCCTGGATTCAGGAACGGTATCGACTTCCGAAATGGCTTGCATCTGGAAACTCATGTATGAACAGTGCTCAGGCTGCTCGTTCATAGGGTAACTATGAGTCGTCTATGACTCGTTGGCACCTAACAACAACAACGACAACATAAAGAGAGCTACGTTGGCCTAGTGGACAGAAAGTTATGCTACCAAGCCGAAGGTGAGTGAATTTAATCTGCGGACTTCAGGCCAGGTGCAAATTATTTTCCTGTCAAACATTCTTCTAGGTGGTGTAGCACAGGTCTGTGCATTTCTGTACACAGGTAATTCGTGGTTGCCACACTGGGACACTGATGTGCCAAATGTGGTAACGGGTACCCATGGTGGACAGTGTTTGCTGGAGCTTCCCGACTAAAGTCTGGAAGCAGGAGCGGCATCCACTTCCGAAATGGCTTGCCTCTGGAAACTATGTACCAACAGTGCTCAGGTTTTTCATTCAGAGGGTCGCTATGAGTCATCTGTGACTCCACGGCACCTAAAAACAACAACAACAACAAAAACAACCTTTTTTCTAGTGTGAAGAACAATATTTCTAGATAGATTGCTAAAACTAGGCTATTTTCAGTTAATTAGTTGATCCAGTCAAGTACCAAATTTCTCTTTTTGGATTTTTTTTTCTTTTCTTTTCAATGGTATTTACATGAGCACAATAAAGCAATAGGCTTCAAATAGATGAGTAGACATGCAAGAGCTAGAATTTATATTCTGTCCATTGAAAGTATTTCTAGTCTCAAAAAAAAAGGTTCTTTTCACTGGACCTATGAAAAATGCAATAATAGATATAGAAAAGACTGAAATTGTCAACAACTTCATCTTCTTTGGATACATCAACATTCTTGGTATCAGTAGGCAGGAAACACATTACACTGGAAAAGTCTGCAGTTAGGAATCTCTCCATAGTATTGAAGAGTAATGATGTTAGTTTGAGGACTAAGGTACTTCTGATTCAGGTCATGGTCTTTCCAATCACTTGCTATGCATCTGTGCGATGGACACTAATAAGAATGACAGAATAATTGGTACCCTTGAGCTGTGGTGTTGGAGAAGAACAATGAACTTTTCAGGGATTGCCAAAAGAACAAATAAATATGTCTTGGAGAGGATGCAGCCAGAGTGCTCTTTGGAGGACAGCATGATGAGGCTTCACCTCACATACTTGGAGCATGTTGCTAAGAGGAGCTATTCCTTGGAGGGGGACATGATGCTCAGAAAAGGAAAGGGTTGGCAAAGGAGAGGAGGAAGACTCTCAACCAGGTGGGTTGTCACAGTGACTTGTCACAATGGTCTCTAGTGTGTCAGGCCGTGTGACAATGGCACAGGATGGGACAGGGTTCAGATTTGTTGTTCATAGGATAGCTATGGGTAGTACACAATTTGACGGCACCTAAACACAACCACTGAATGAAAATCGATATCTTGCTTAAATATCTTCATCATAACATTTCTCACAAAAGAGTATGTACTAAGTAAAAAAAAATATTTTAAAGACAATCTTTAATTTAGCATATTCTCAAATGAATTTCTGTTTTTCACCTCAAAATCTATAGCTTCTTCCACAATCTTCTATAATCCATAAGATTGTTGCTATAACTCAATGTGATCACATTATCCCTCTGCTTAAAAATAGTCATTGACTCTGTACTGTTTATAGATCCAAGTGATTCTATAGTCACTGAAATCTAAGGATAACTTGCTATTATCGTTGGTAAAAATGCTTTATGCACCTTTCATAATCCATTTAGATTACTTGTTTCCCTCTGAAATTACCATTTGTCTGGTTTGATTCATCCCAATAGGTCTTCTAAGTAGGTCTTCTGTTAACAATGTCTGTTCTGTAAGCTATGACTCACTCATTGGTTTATACTACAGAGCTTTTCTAAATCAGTTTATGGGAATGTTCACTTTTTATCTCCTTTTCTCTTTACCTTCTTTCATTGACTCTGTCCCTATCTATTAGACCAAACCATAGCCCATTTTTTTAACCCAACGACTCAGGACTCCAATATTCAAATCTCTGTGTACTTACTACGGAAAACGCAACTAACCTTAGACTCATCACCATTTCTTCTCCACAGGGCTAACTACATTTTTACTACTTTGTTCAGAACCCAGTGGATAAGTGTTAAGTGTAAAGTACATTATTAGCTATGCTAACTGAACTGCAGAGACAGAAATTTCCCATTACAAATGAAAAGTTCATTTTCATAATGAATATAATGAAAATCCATATTCCAATGAACATAAACTGGAGAAGTTATGGGGCTTAAATCACTTAATACTTAATGTGAGGTTGTAAAGGAGGCTTCGTGGCACAGTGATTAAAAAATTCAAATGATAATCTCAAATTTTGTGTTTCTAACCCACCAACTTCTTTGTAGAAGAGATACAATAGTCTGCTTATATAAATATTTGCAACTTTTGACAACTTTGTAAAATTGCCTCATAAATTATCCTAAAATTGAAATGAGTTGATGGCAGTAGAGGAGTTTTGATGAGACCAAATTGTTATGTTGTTGTTAGCTTCTATCAGGTCCCTTATTACAATTCATAACTACATGAAAAACATATTGAGAACTTACCTTATCCTGAACCATCTTCACAATCCTTATCATGCTGAAGTTCATTGTTACAGTCACTGTACAAATCCACCTTGTTGACTGTCTTCATCTCTTTCACTTTCTGCCTTTCCTCACAGGACTTTCCCTTTCCTGACAAAGGAGAAAATTTCCCCGTCTTGGCCTCCAAGGAACACTTGCTCCAAGACAAACTTGTTTGTTTTCTTGATAGTCTATAATACATTAAATACTTTTCTCACACACCACAATTCAAAAGTATCCATTTTCTTCCTTCTTTTTTCCTTTTCCAATTTTCAGATGAATGGGTACCAACTGAAAATATCATGATTTGCATCAAGCATACCTTAGTCTTTGATGAGGGAGAGAACTGTTTAAAAGGGATATATGAACAGGTATCTTGTCATTACAAAAGTCCAGAGTGAAGGCTGCATATAGTGGAGTGGACTTGGGGGGAGGGATTGCATAACACTGAAAGAGTTTTTCTTTCTTTTTAAATTTTTGTGTGAGTGTACCGTCAAATCAGATCTGACTGGTACAGGAGGAGATTGTCCCTCCTTTTCCCGGCAGAGCATCTGGTGGATTCAAACCATGTGCCTCTGGGATTGTAGTTGCAGCTCCTTGCCACTAGGCCACCAGAGTTTTTCTTTCTTTTCAAGGAGAAGAGTGAATTGGGGAAAGGAGGTGGGTAGGGAGAAAAATGCAATAATGAATGACTGGAAACCCTAAGGCTCTGTAATATTTCATTAAAATTAATTAAAAAATGGCATTTTTGTTCATTCACCTTTTAAAGAGGGGCATAACTACAGATTTACACAATGGGACCTGTATTTCCTGATTACTGTTACCATGGGTATTATTTGTGGATTTAAGCAAAATGAAATAATTGACAACTTCAGTCTTTTTTCTGTCATACATAATGTTGTGTCTTGGCCCAGTGCTGAGGATATTTTTTCTTGAATTTGATATACTATATTCATATTGAAGGTTCTACTCTTTGATCTTGTGCAGCAAGTGCTTAAAATCTTCCTTACTTTCAGCAAACCAGGTAGTGCCATACATATAATGCAGGTTGTTGATGAGCCTTTCTCATATCCTGATGTCACATTCTTCTTCATAAAGAAGAATGATCAGCATCTTCTGCATGATCCATAGCTGTGTGGTCAACATAAGAGAGAGAGCTGCACAAACTGTAGAGCGACTGTGGCAATACAGAGCCTGAAAGAACCTTGGATGGAGTCAGAAAAGCGTGAAACTTGCTGGATGATTGAGAGCACCAAAGGTCTATGTATGCATTGCTAGACTGAATCTAGACTTTCACTGTGATATATATTTTCCTTTCCCTGCTACACTCAACTTATTTCCTTAATAAACCCTACAAGTTTTGCAACAAGTACCAGATCCTTTGATTAGTAGAAGTTTGAGCAGCAGCATGACAGGTTCTGTCTTACTCTGAGATAAGTTTTATATACTGGATATTATTCATGGGGACATTTCTCCTTTATAGAGTTTGTGAAAATCAGACTCAATGTTCCTCACCTTGTCCCTTCTCCTTACGTAGTATGTAAGACAATGATATTTTTCATTTTAAAGAAAAATTTCTACTCTATTGTTTTGTAGTTACCTGGTGATCTAGAAAACTCAACTACTACTGAAGAAACCTGACTCAGGCAGAAATATCCTTTACTATGGATGTTGGCACATGGAGAGAAAGCTATGCTACAAAGCCCAAGGTAGGTGATTTTAATCTGTGGCACACAGGCTTCATTTAAATTGTTTTTTTTTTTTTTTGTCAAATATTCTTCAAAGTGGTATAACACTGGTCTGTCCATTTGCTGTACAGAGGTAACTCGTGGTTGGTGTGATGCTAAACACTGTGTGTCAAATGTTATACTGGTTATCCATAGTGGACAGTGTCTGGTGGAGCTTCCCGATTAAAACAAGCTGGGAAGCAGGAGTGGCATCCACTTACGAAATGGCTTACCTCTGGAACTCTATGAACATGGGAAATGGCCAAAATTATACAAGAATTCAGGTCTTTCATTCATAGGATCGCTATGAGTAATCTACGGCGTGACGGCACTTAACAACAACAACAACATGGATACCATCACTTCAGAAGCAATATAAAAAGATTGAACCTCTGAATTTTTGGTTATTTGGTTTGTATTAAAAGAAGAAGTTAATTGTGTTGAGTTGATAGAATTTTTAGATGACTTCTGAAATTTTTTAAAATTATTTTTAAGTTCTAGCTCACCAGTCTCAAAATTATTTTCACATCCACATTAGACTATCTGGATACTGAAATCTGGGGCTACCTGGACTTTGCATGGTACACTAGGGAGCATTTGTGTTTTTTCAATTTAGTTTCTATTTTATTCCATGTGTATATACTTCTGACTGAAAATTAGCAATGAAATTTAATCTTTCAGTCACTGCTATAAGCAGTTTTGAAAATAAAATTCTGCATTTAAAAAATCTCAAAGCATCAGTTTGTTCTATTTAATTTAAAATAGAATTTACATTAATCACTATTTAGCCTTTATAGTTGTGTGTTGAAGGGTCTTATCTTGTAAGTGAATTGAATTGAATGTCAGAGTAATTTCTCACGACATTTAGTGTAATTTAGGTTGCTTACAAAGAAGAGGTTCTTGTACACTTGCAAAGAAGTCAGTAAAATAAGATGCAAAAGTAAAAATGATCTGAGAATTACAAAGCATTATCATAATATGAATTCTTTTTTTTAAAAGGAACTTTTTTATGGCTTTACTGCATATATTACTTACACATTTTCCCATCATTTATATTGACATGATGGGGAAAAATCCATATTCATAATGAACATAAGCCTGGGAAGTTCTGTTTTTGCATAAAACATGATACAGAGCAGAATGCATGCTTTAGAGTGTCAAAAATGAAATAAAAACAATCACAGAGCTTTGGCAATTTTCACTAGTCATATATCTACATAAGCGGAAATGTATCACGTGCATTACAGGACTCACAGTTTCCTTGTGCGAATGACAGTAACATGCTGTCACCACTTTATCACTTTGCACTCACACTTCTACCCTCAGCTCCTGCTCCCGCAAGACTTCCCAAATTGCTCTTATTTTAGTTCTCAAAAACCTCTAGTTGCTCATTTCAGAGTGTGTGTCTGTCCTTATCTGTCAATCCTCCAACATTTATCGTGGATCCTTCTCCAGAACTCATTTCTTTGTGACATAATTCTTTTGGTTTGCATCATCTTCCTTTGAGCATTCCTTCTCTTCCTCTGTCAAGAACACTAGTGTATTACAACTTAGAGATTTTTCTCCCCCTTTGGCCTTCCTTTCCAACTGCATGCTTCCATTATGAATTATTTAGTCTCATAAACTGTGTTGATGGCTTATCAAAGTCTGTTTTTTCTCCTGAGATATAGGTTTGATGTGAATAGAAAAGGGAGCATTTGATCAGGAGGTTGCCTGTCCCCGCTTTTCATTCACTTGTAAAGCCATGACCTTGTATAATCCTTCTCTGTGTTCGTTGTTCATGCATTGTTGTTGCTACTCCCATGTCAACTCCCACTCATAGTAAACCCAAGTACAACAGATTTAAACCTTACCCTGGGCACCATCTTCATAATCTCTCCTGTGCCTAAACTTGTTAAAGTCTGTCTATCTATCTGTCTATCTCTCTCTCTATCTTAAGAATCTTTCCTTCTCTTACTCTCTACCTTTGCAAGGGTGACATCATTTTTCAAGTATTGGCCTGACCAAATATTCAAAGCACTTAAGGCAAAGTCTCACAATCTTTGATTCTGAAGAGAAGCAGTCTCCTCCTGGATACATTACAGCCTCCCCATAACCCCTGGCAAGCCAGCTATGAGTCAGTTCTGATTGGACAGCAATCAGAAAGAAAGAAGTAGCACTCTGACTACTTCTTGGTACTTCAGCCAAGACATAATTGCTCTCCTTGTAGCCAATGATATTTAATTTTCTTCACCAACACAGCTCAAAACATAAGTCATCATTTTCCCTTATTCATGCATGTCAAACTTCCACATGAGATAATAAAAAAATACTCTGACTAAGGTCAGAAACAACTTAGTCTTTAAACTGCATTTCTTACTCTTTTTTTGTTCTTTTGAACCTAAGGGGTCTTGATGACAAATTTCCTCCAAGCAATAAGTATTTGATTTCTTGACAGTTGCATCCATAGGTGTTGATTGTACATACAAAGAAATTGAAATCCTTGACAATGTCAAACTTTTCTCCATTTGTCATGATATTTCCTACTGATTCAGTAATGAGGCTTTTTGTATTCTTGACATTGAGGTGTGAACTATCCTGAAGGCTATCTTTAACCTTCAGTAAGAGCTTCACATCCTCTTTAAGATAAACAAGATGGTCATGTCACATGCATCTCACGGGTTATTAATGAATATTCTTCAAATCTTGTTGCCACATTCTTCTTGATATAGTCTAGATTCTTTAGTTATTTACTAATCATAAATATTGAACAGGTAGGTTAGGAGATATGACCCTAAAGCACACTCATCATGATTCTAAACCCAATAATATCTACTTACACTGTGTGAGCTAGTATATCTTGAAGTACACGAGCACAATTACATGATTTTGCATTTCCATTTGTCAACATCTCCTCCTTTGAATATCTGATGCTGAAGGTGGAGAATATCAGAAAGACGTTTACTTAGTTCCATATCTTTGCATAGTCAAAAACACAGATATGTTTCTGGTATCCTTCATTTCAGTATGATCTGTTTGACATCAGCACCAATATTATTTTTACTACTTCCTTTTTCAGAATCTTCTGACTCAGACCAAAGTTTTCTTAATCACTTGCTAGGAATCTGAGAGCTGGGCAGTGCATAAGCATGGCAGAGGAAGAACTGAAGCCTTTGTGTTGTGGTATTGTAGAAGAAATTTGAACTTGCCTATAAGTGATTGATGGTGTGTTCCTGGTCCCTGGTTAGCTGTTGGACCCTGGTCTTGCATTGACTAATGATGGTGAGCTATTCCACTATCCCTTTCTGCAAATAGAGTCGATTTTATTCTTCTGTATTATATTAAGTGAGGTCAATATGGAAGATTACTGTTGTGTTCATTTAAAAAATATCTTTTCAATTAATAAATCATTGATTATACAAAAATCTATCATGCGATCTCTGTCCTCATTTCTATTATCAAGGTCATATTTTATCACTAATCCTTCTTTGTTTTCAATTTTTTTATTCCTCCCTCCAATTATTAATACAACAACCTATTTTCCAATTTGATTAACTTAAGGTTGTAGATGTTGGTAGAAATTCTCAATTTCTTCATCTGTGGCTACAGTGAATGTTTCATGTATTTGAATAATATTGCATTTGAGTGCACTATTAATATTTTGCATATTCAAATCATGTTCAAGATTTGTATGTGTATGGATGTTATTATATCACTGATAACATTGTACATCAGGATGGACCTCAAAATGTTCTTTTTGACCATATATGTGATAGTCTTCCTCTTCAATTTGCCATGTCTGTCATATTGTTCATATAACTGTCTGATTCAAAATGACCAATACCAGTACATCTCAACTCCTACATGATCCATTTCCTTTTTAAAACTTTCAGTTTGATTTCTACTTCATACATTTCACATTTCAGTTATTAAAGAATGTTTTTAGCACTTGCTTTTCAACATGTTTCATGTCTCATCAGAAAATGAAAGCCTTTATTGAATAAAAGTTTTAGTTCATTTGTGTCATTAAAGAAACTCTACTTTGAGGAGTCAGCTCTTCCTCGGTGGTATTTTGAATACCTTCTAGCTTAAGGATCTCGTTCTCCAGAACTATAGTGACATATACACTATTGCGATCCACAGAAATTTCAAGGACGAGTCCTCCTTTCCAGTATCTCCTAATGTGAGATTTCTTCAGAAACCTGTCTTCTATCTGTGATCTTGCTGCATTATAAATAAACGTGGCATAGCTTCCAGCCTTGCTGGAACAAAAGAAACTACACTGTGACAAATTGACAGATGAGTGGTGGTGGTCATAGATAGAATCTGATTTAATTTGAGACTGAAAACCTTGTCAGTGTCTTGTTGGGTGTCTGAAGTAGACTCATGGTGAATGTTCAGGTTGAAAGCCATAGTGTAAAGTTAAAGTTACATGCATTCTAATAGGTGACATTGTTATATTGGTTATTAAATATTTAAGTGTTTCCTCTAATTTCATGGTATATAGTTAGGGGCTTTAAAGTAGTTGCACTTTATTCTCGTGCAAGCCATATCAGAGAAGCAGTGAAGACTCATCTGTAGTGAGAGGAAAAAACAAAATAAATCAGAGTTACAGAAAGGAACAGAGATAAGAAATGTTAAGAGAGTGCTGAAGGCATTTAGGTCTCTGAATCATCTTGTCCCTGATGTCTAGACACATTCCTCTCCCAGTACATTTATATTAAATTCTGCTCTTTATTAGAGCTAGCTTGATTGGAAATCTGTCACTTTTAACCAAACATAAAACATCTTCCTGCCCAAAGGCTATTTCTACATCTATGTCATACATCTCAAACTCCCTTTTTACGTCCCACGAGAACATCAACTTTGAGTCCAATTCTTCTTCCACAACTCTAGTTAACCAAGCTATGGAACTGATCATCACCTTTGATTCCTCCTGCACCCTTACACTCTGCCACCCTATCAATCAAATCCTACTAATCTGTTCATTAATTTTTCATTTTTACTCTACTAACTCAGACTCCTTGACAATGATATTCTGACACTCCAATGTCAGTTTATTATATGTGAGTTACAGATTGTTATAATACTAGAAGAAATGCCAATAGCATTTCAAATGTCAGTAGTGTCACTCACAGTGGACAAGTGACAGTAGATTAAAACAATCTGGAAACAAAAACCTTGTTAACTACTTTCCAAAGTTAACCAGTAAAATCCTTACATACTATTATCTGAAATATCTGTTCATCTAGGTATACTTCTAATTAATGAGTTTCTTGGGTTAGAAGACACTCAAAATACAGAGTGGATGCACCAAGGTATGCATCCCAAGTACTTTATAGAGTGAGTAACATTTTGTTCTGCTGTATGTGGAACAACCATAAGTCCAAATCAATTCAATGGCAAGGAATAACAACAACAGAAACAATTATTGCCTTATTTCATTTTCTTACACCTGACTTCTTGTTTCTTCCGTGACTTCACAACGAAATCTCTTATTGATAATGTTAGCTTTGTGTTGAGAGCTCTCTAGGATCAAATTCACAGCTTTCTTTCTAACTCGATACTCTATCACCATTGTGTCATATGCATGAATTATATTAAAATGCAGATAGTTTCTCTCTCTCTGAAACTCCCTTTTACTGAAATGAAATTTCTTCCTTTTCTTTGATCAGAAAATGACAAGCTATGTTGCCTCCTGGGCTCTACTCTGTAAGCTTCTTGAAGGCAGATAATGTTTTCCACTTGTGTCACTGTTGTATCATAACACAGCTGCTGCTTCATGAAAGAGAATATGATTTACTGAACAAATGCTTTTGTTTAGAATAAACTATTGTTGGGAATACAGAAACTAGAACTAATGATTTGGACTTTCAAGACAAGGACAAAATCTCTGTCCATGAATTGAATGTTGGGAGGGAGACAGGACTCTGAATCTGGGTTCAGCGTTTCGTGAATTATCACTTAGCAATCTTAATAATCTTGAACATGCAGCTCTTCACGCACTAGTTCATGTTCATCTCTGGAGACAAGCATTGATTCTTTGACATGCAGCTAGTCAGGTGGAATAGATTTTACTGTCTACAGCTGGTGGCATTTTTCTCTGTGCTTTCAGTTTTTTAATTCCTTGACTTTTTAAAAGGTATTACTGCTTTTGTTTCTCCTGACCACTAAGTATAAGAACTGTTACTATTTTAATGACTTCAGCTTTCCACATATTAGAACAATTAACTGCTTAATTGCATTAATGTAAGACTGAGAAGAACCTCAGTGCTGGGTTTATATTGAAACAATTGGATAGGCTGGTTGAAAATATAAATGAGGTAGCATATTAGAGATTTACTATTATGAATGATTTAGGGCTACTCATGTTTAAAAAGAGGAAAGTGAACAGAGATGTCTTAATAGCTGATGGTTAGAACTGTACAAAATCTCAGCTCTTGATAGAGGTCATAACTCTATGGACCAGTTACACTGGATGAGTAATATATTTGTAACTTAACTATGAGCTGAGGTGACCTTGCCTCTTTGAATTTAAAAACATTGGCTCATTCCTAATACCTAAAAATGTGGAAAATTCTCTTTTCTCAGATGTCTGGAATTTCTAAAAAAAAAATCTACATATTTCTAAGAATTCCAAATGCCTTATAATTTTAGCTCCTGGGGCACTGAAAAGTATAAATGGTCAAAAAATTAGACTTAGAAATCTATGTCCAATACCTAGTCATTGAAAACACTTTTGAGAATAATTCTACTTTCATACACATGGGATCACCATAAATTGGGATCAACTAAATATAATATTTTTTATCTTTTAATAGTTTCATGATCACCTGATTACAATGTCTTGGTTCTACTGACTTCTTGTCATTGGTTTTATCTTAAAGTTTCTCGCTCTTCTCTGATTTTCCATTGTTGACACTGCACTTAATTAGAACATATCCTTATCTCAATTCCCAGTAGAGATGAACATGACCAGTGTATAGATCTTATCACTCTGTTTCATTGCTATCAAGACAGAAAAAAATCATAAGTGACCCTCCATTGGGTTTCTGAGGCTGTAAATTGCATGGAAAGTAAGATAGTTCACCTTTCTTTCATGGAGTCACTGTGGATTTGAGCCAGACAGAAGCCTTTGGGGTTTGTAGTGTACTTTCCCATAGACTTTGCCATTGGAGTTCTCCACCATATCTACAAGAATCATGTTATTGAAAGGAAGCTATTAAAAGTTCGAATAACATTTTAGACACACTCATCCTCTTCATTTTCTTTGGCAAATTTTCATTTCTCTGCAGAATCCAACTTCTCTCGCTGTTTAATATTTCTCTTACTCTCCTCTTTGGGATTAATTCTGAAAATTGTGAATTCTCACTCTTTTGAGTAGCACATTTTAACTTTCTACAGTTACCACCGTAAAAATCTGTCTTCATTTGCATATCTGAAATCTTTCTCCTTATTTGGTCAATTTTATTTATTTTCAAGGGATATGAACTAATTTAGAAGAAAAAAAATCCTTACATTTTATTTTTATTTCATCAGGAAGATGCACACCTCCTTATAACCCTTTTGGTTAAGTAACGGGCTACTCTCTGAAAGGTTGACTGTTCAAGTGCACCAAGCTAATGATTGAGAAGATAATTCTACAGATCCTTCTGAAAGGTCACAGCCTTGAGCATTTTATGGAATACAGTTCTATCCTACACGTGGCTCACGATTGGACAGAACAAACTTAATAGCAACTAAACATATCCGAATCATTGTGGTTTAAAACACTTCTTTCTTCAACGAGATGGAAAAGGCAATCTACAATTTCATATGGAATGGATAAAAGCCCCGAAATAGCAAAGCACTCCTTAAGAATAGAAGAACGGTAGGAGGTATCTCACTCCCTGATTTCAAATCCTACTACACTGC
>NW_006399857.1:2133156-2157294 GCF_000299155.1 Elephantulus edwardii
CACGTCTTTCTCCTTCTCATAATAGCTTATGTAATCCATTCATTTCAAGGCAGCTACCAAACATGTTTCTAGTTTCTACACAGGGAAGTAGGCATTTTGAAAGTTAGACATCATCAGCAGGCAAGCATCCTTTCTCTGTTGAATGTCACAGGCTCCACATCTATTGATCTCTAACGAGAAGAAGCGACATGACTTTAATACTAATCCTTTTCACTCTGCAAATTTAAAGTCACTTGATAAGGAAGTTTACCTTCCCTGTGCTATTCCCCTTCCTCAGCAAGGATAGATGACACAGAGAATCTTGTTTGCTTGATATTTGTGCCATTTTCCTGGTGAGGTTTTTTTTCTGACATCCAGAGTCAGGCAAGGGTCAAGGAAAATGGAGGTATGTGACCATCAAATACTGAATTGCATTCATTTCTCGAGAAAGATTATTAGTGTCTGTCTAGACATAGCTTATGTTAGAACACTTTCTCTTTTCTCTAGGGCAATCACTGCACTAGCCACAACATCTTTCTTTAAAAAGAAAATTTGCTCATTTGGCTAAGGTTTAACTATTGAGCAATTAAAAACCTTTCCTAGGGGTTAATACAAGTCCCTCGTTGACACAGGGAGTACTGGATGCCCCAAATAATGAAGTACTTAGCTATGAGCCTAAAGGCTAGTAGGTTAATTCATCCAGAGACAATACCAAAGAATGACCTGGTGGTGTACTTCAGAAAGGTCAAATCCATTGAAAACCTTATAGAGTACAGTGCTATTCAACCTGAAGGCACTGCTATGACTAGTCAAATTGTTTACCAAGAACTAAAGATGAAGAAACTAATGTAGAAATCAGATAAATAAAGAAAACGTGCGTCCTGTCTGGAAAAAAAAATAACAACTGCTTGTCAAATTGTCAAATACTGCAGTTTGAATTAAAGAACCTGCTTTCCTTTGAATATCTGAAGACAAGCCTAATGCTGGTTTTGTTACAATGGGCAAATCTGCTCTCAAGTGCTTCTTTAAAGTACTAAAGAAGAAGATGTCATTTTACAGACTAAGGTGCACCTGACTCAAGCCAATATTTCTGTGGATGAAAAAGTTTGACAATGAATGAATAAGGAAAATCAAAGAATTGATTCCTCTTATATTGTTGAGTTATACTGGAGAATAATACTGATGATAATAGTAACATGAATATTGATAATTTGAAAGGCCAAAACAATAAATAAATATGTCTGAGAAGAAGTGTAGTCAGAGCACTCCTTAGAGGAGAGAATGGGGAGATTCTGTCTCATATAATTTTGGCATGTTCTTAGGAGTGGTCAGGTCATAGAGAAAGATATATTGCTTTAGAAAGTAAAGCTTCAGCAAAGAAGACCACTGTTGACTGAAGTAATAGCCTTAGTAAAGGTTGTGAGGATGATACAGGGCCTGGCTGTATTTTGTCCTGTTTTATCATAAGGTCAGTATGGACCAGACTGACTAGAAGGTGCCTAACAGAAACAATAACTCTATTTCTCTGTCAAAACAGTCACCTTTTAAAATTTGTTAGCAATTAAAACAAACAAAAACTCACGGTGAAATCAATACCGCATGCTTCAAACTAAACACATCTAAGGTAGAATCTGACCTTATTTGATCTCTGCTAGCAAAAACTCTGTTCTCTCTTTTGTTTGAACTTCCTTCTCCAGCAGGGAGAAAATATCTCGTTCCTCTTATCATCAGTGTATTTGCCCGTTTGCTCAAGCTCGTTGTTATTATGTGAAATTGAATCGATTAGTACAACTCATAGCAACACTATGAACAACATATTTGAACCCTGTCCTATCCTGTTCCATATTCACAAACTCTGACATACTCAAGCCCATTGCTACAGTCACTGTGTTAGTTCACCTGGGTGAGGAGCCTCCTCTCCTTCACTGTCCCTATGCCTTTTCAAGTATGCTGTCCCTCTCCAAGAATGATCTCCTAGCAAAATTCCTAAAGTTTGTGAGAAGAAGCTTTATCATCTTTGTCTCTAAAAAGCACTCTGTCTGCATGCTTTCCAAAACATAACTGTTTGCCAGTCCATAGGATATTCAGTATTTTTCTCCTACACCACAATTCAAATGCATCAATGCTTTTCCTGCCATGCTTATTCATTGTCCAGCTCTCCAATGCATAGCAAGTAACTAAAAAGACCATGGCCTGGATCAAGCACAACTCAGCCCTCAAACTGACATCCATATTCCTCAATAGAAAAATCCTAGACTACCCACATTCCCGGTGTACTACACCTCCTGAAGCTTAGATCACACAAAATGTAGTTTTGGAATTGCTAATACCAGACACTAAAGAAGCAAGCCTATTCACACACACACATTTAACAACTAATGACGCAGAATAACTTCATCACTCCATAATATCTTCTTGTGATTCCCTCCTTAAATGTAAAATTTGTTGGTGTACATTTTGTATTGAATTGTGTCCTCCAAAAAATGTCACTACTGTGGAGATCATGACTTTTCATACATGCAAATACATCTTTGCTTGAAAATATGATCTTTACACTGTTTCCATTAACATGAGATCATAGTACAATAGAGTGATTCCTGATCTATTCTGGTATCTTATGAAAGTCAATAATAGCTAGAGCGCAAAGATAACTATGTGATAGATAACACACTATATCTAGAAGCTATCAGAAGTCAAAAAAGACAAGACAGGAAGTCATCTTCGAGGTTGCATAGCATTGTGGGTAGCTTTAATTCTGAGTACTAGCCTTCAGAACTAAGAAATTAAAAATGACCTGTTCTTGTGTGTCATCCAATTTGTGGTGCTTATTATAAGAGCCCTAGGAAACTAATTCAGTATCACTCACTCCTTGCTAATGAATTGGAACCAGAGATCATAGCTGATCTTCAGTGAGTTTGCAAAGGCTATAAATCACATAGAGGAGATTGCTCGTCTTTCTCCTGTAGAGTGGCTGGTGAATTTGAACCATTAGAGAGACCCAGACTTTGGTGCAGCTCCCTATAGACCACATCCCCAAAGCTCCTTTAAGCACATTTATCTACTCTCTGAGGTTTTTTGAGTCTGATTAGTGCACAAAAGTGTGTGTATGTGTTTCACACTGAGCTAATGCCATATTTAAGAACAAAAGGATACTCATTATTGAGAAATTTTTAACAAAATACTTTCTAAACAGTACTTTTCAAAACTGTTCGGGTCATGTGAAATGAGAAAAATCTAAGGAACTCTTAACAGCCCTGAAAGATATAGGAGACATGACAACCAAATGCTTTGTGATATTCTAGCTGGTGATCTGGAATAGAAAATGTTGTTAATGGAAAAACTATGAAACTCAAATAAAGTCTTGGATTAACAATAATGTACTGGTGTTTCTTAGAATTTTTTGCTTTTATTTGCGTGGAGTTGTCTGCAACTCATAATGACTCTATATATAACAGCCCAAAATCCTCCTGTATGTACCCTGTACCAATCTTATTGTCTCAGGCACATCTACCCTCATTATCCCAGTTACTGAATCATCCATCTCATTGAGGGTATTCCCCTCTTTTCCTGTCCCTCCACCCTCCCAAACATGATGTCCCTAAGGACTGGTCCCTCCTTGCAACATGCCCAAAGTATGTCAGACAAAGCATCAGAATCCTTGCCTCCCAGGAGCAGCCTGGTTTAACCTTCTCCAGGCCGAACTTGTTCATTCTCTACCAGTCAATGGTATATTCGATACTCTTCTCCAATACCACAGCTCAAAGGAATTAATTCTCCTTCTATCATCCCTAGTCATCGTCCAGCTCTCTGATGCATAGCAAGTGATTGCAAATACCATGGCCTGAATCAGGCACACTTTAGTCTCTAGACTGACATCGTTGCTCTTCAGTACTTTGGAGAGGTCTCTGATAGCAGACTTTCCCAGGCAATATATTTTTTAATTTCCTAGCTGCTAATTCCAAGAATGTTGACTGTGAAGTCAAGCAAACTAAAGCCTTAACAGTCTATTATGCTGTTGACAATCAGCCTAGTGGTGAGAATCTTTGTTTTCTTGATATTGAACTTCAATCTATATTTAAGGCTACAGTCTTTGACCTTCTGCAGTAAGCACTTCAAGTCCTCCTCGGTTTCAGCAAGCAGAGTTGTGTCATCTGCATAGCACAGATTGTTGATGAGTCTTCCTGAAATCCTGATGCCTCATTTCTCCTCATACAGCCCAGACTCCCAGATAATCTGTTCTGCATATAGATCGAAAAGGTATGGAGCTTGGACACATCCCTGGTGTACACCCTTCCCAATTTTGAACCATGCAGTGCTTCCTTGCTCTATTCTGATGACTACCTCCTGGTCCAAGTATAGGTTTCACATTTCTCAGAGTTAGACACAGTTTGTTATGATCCACACAGTCAAACGCTTTTGCATAATCAATGAAACACAGATAGACCTTCCTCTGGTTTTAGCCAAAATCCATCTAATATTAGCTACAATATCTCTAGTCCCCTTTCTAAACTCAGTCTGCACTGTCTGGCAATTCTCCGTTGGTGTGCTGTTCCAGTTGTTCTTTGGCTAATCTTTGGTAGAATATTGCTTGCATGTGATATTAGTGATGTTGTTTGATAATTTCCACATTCTTTGAAATGGAAGCAAATATAGTCAAGTAGGCCAACTACTCATATGCAACTTCAGCTGAAGCTAAGGAAAATGAAATCAAATCCACGGGAACCAAAACAAGACCTTGAATCTATCCCACCTGAATTTCAAAACCATCTCAGGAACAGGTTTGAGGCCTTCAACACTAACGAGTGAAGACCAGATGAGTTATGGGAGGATATCCAGAATATCATCCAGGAAGGATGCAAAAGATCATTACAAAGACAGAGGAGGAAGAAAAGACCAAAATAGATGTCAGAAGAGACTTTCAATATTGCCAAGAAGCCAAAGAAGATAGAAGAAATCAAGATATTAAGAAGCTCAACAGAAGATTTCAAAGGGCAGCATGGGAAAACAAAGTAAAGTATTATAATGAAACGTGCAAAGAGCTGGAGTCAGAAAATCAAAGGTGACAAACATGCTCAACATTTCTTAAGCTCAGGAAACTGAAGAACAAATTCAAGCCTTGAGTTGCAATACTTATAAATACTTCAGGCAGAGTATTAAATGACCCAGGAAGTATTAAAAGAAGACAGAAAGAGTGTACAGAGTCACTGTACCAAAAAGAATTATCAGACGCAGAAAAATTTCATGAAACAGCCTATGAGTAAGAGCCTGTGGTGATGAAGGAGGAAGTCCAAGCTGCTTTGAAAGAACTGGCAAAAAATAAGGACCCAAGAACTGATGGTATACTAATTGATACATTTCACCTAATAGATGCTCTCCTAGATGTGCTCTTAGATTTGGAAAGTAAAAATTTTGACCTTAGAGGAATTCTAAGTTGGAAATGTAATGTGCAGAGATCCTTTGACTATCTGCAACCTTTCTGTAAATCTAATATTACTGCAAATAAAAGATTTATTTAAAAAATCTATTGAGGTTACTATAACCTATCGTTGAGCATTAAGTTGAAAATTTGATTTGTTAAGAGGAGTGAAGGGAGGGGATACGGCCTCCTAGTTAAAAAGCCTTTTGGTTGGCAACATGAGACTGGGATCCATTTTGAAAACCATTCTGCAGGAGCTTGGTAGCCAAGATTGGTGAGCATTAGGGTGGAATGTTGATTCTTTAAGGGGAATGAGGGGAGGGGGATACAGCCTCCTAGTTAAAAAGCTTTTTGGTCAGCAGCGTGAGGCTGGAATCAATTTTGAAAGTAATCTACAGGGGTTGGGTTCTACAGGAGCTTAGTGGCCAAGATTGGTGAACATTAGGATGGAAAGTTGATTTGTTAAGGGGAGTGAAGGGAGGGAATAGAGTCATAACAGCAACAACACAGAGAGAGCTCTGTTGGCCTAGTTGACAGAAAGTTATGCTACCAAGCCCAAGGTGGGTAATTGTAATCTGTGGCCTTCAGGCACTGGTTTAAATTGTTTTTTGCCAAACATTCTTCTAAGGGGTATATTGCACTGGTCTGTGCATTGCTATACATAGGTAACTCATGGTTGCTGTGATGTTAACACTGTGACACTGATGTGCCAAATGCAATAATGGTTACCCATGGTGGACAATGTTCGATGGAACTTCCTGTTTAAAACAAGCTTGGAAACAGGAGTGGCATGCACTTCTGAAATGGCTTGCTCTGGAAACTGAACAGTACTCAGGTCTTTCGTTTATACTATCACTATGAGTTATCTATGACTCGACGACATTTAACAACAACAACAACAGCAGCAGCAGCATAATATTTGGTACAGAAAAGGACTCACAGAATTGGAGGATTCAGTTAGATCCAAATATGACAGATATGAAGTCAAGTATGAACTCTGAGACTTGCAAACATTATTTGGACTGATTAGACATATACTTTCAAATATATTTCTGGTTGGGTTTTTTAAAAAAAACAAACAAACCTAGCAATAACTTAAACCAAACATGTTTGTTGTTGCTATGTACTGTCAAGTTGGAATAATTTCATAGCTGATTCTACAGTTCGTTTTTAGAAGCTGTGTATAACATGGAAGAAACATGCCCTTTTCCCCCCCATGGTGAAACCAAATTGCATGACATTGGGTTTGCAGACCAATTCCTTACTGCTAGGATACTAGAGCTTCCTAAACCAAGCTATCTAAAGAGGAGAAATGGGTCCAGGGAGCACAGAGCAAGGAGCATCTCTCTGAAAGTGTCAGAGGGATTAACAGCTGCAGAGCCCCTCACTACCCCAGAGCAGAAAACAGATAAAGAGTCTTTAGCCCAGCCTCATGGTGCCTGTAGAGCCCCACCAATAATAAGAGGTTCTTTTAATTGTTTCTGACTCACAGTTATGATGCCAACAATGGAGTTTGTTAGGAAAGTGAATGGGCGAGACAAAGAATATCATCCAATACAAGTTTAGGCTTTAGCCTAACAGTTCCAAGGCATAATTACTCATAAGTACAGAATCTGGTTTTAGTTCAGCCGTCAAGTCCAAATTACTCAGTAAAGTTTGTCTCAGAGTAGTTATATCATCGAGCAAGGTTTGCCTCAGAATAATGATAAGTCAGCTTCTCCTTTCATTATTAAAACAAGAACGTTATCTTTTACCTGTGGCCAGCACAAATGCAAAAAAGCCTCGGGTCACAGTTTTCCACTGTTTGTCCACAGCATTGCCACAGTTTCTTCACCATCCTTGTTCCCTTCAAGTCTTGCTGCTCAATGTGGGAAGCAACCTTTCTCTAATCCTAGTCCCACAGCTGATGCTGATTTGCAATACCATCTTATTTACAAGACAATTTGTCTACTGTTAAGGTAGCTGGAGACCAGAGATTAAATGGCTGGAAAAAAAGCTAACTTTTAGACTAACACCACATAAGCCCTAATGGAAAATATATAAGCTGCGACTATCCTGAGCATGTTACACTCTCTGAGGCTTATTTGTGAAATGTAATAACAAGTATTCAATTTATGAAAGAACTGGATCCTGTGTAATAAATAATAGCTAATATTATTATAGAAGCTGTTGGTAGAGTTTTTATGGATTTGTGTTGCTAACTCAAAGGTAGTATCTCTCTTATGGTTTGATTACACCAGAGCTCCACAAAAGAAAGCTGAGAAATCTCTTTCTTTATGATTTAGTGCTTTCAAAAGCTGCTTAAGGATCACCTTTAAGTTGATTCCAACTGGACATTAATGAGTTAGTTAGTAAACGTTATTATTATTATTATTGGCTATAGAATGCCATGTGCATCATATACTACATCTAAATTCAAGGATTTTTCAGAGTTTATGATTTAATTTTTTTAATTTCCTTCCTTACACTACGAACTTCTTAAAACCAGGTTGCTTTGCTATACACCATTATATGTATAACCAGAGTATGAACTGTTATATATTATTGTTAGGTGTTGTGAAACCAACTCCTGTGTATAACAGAATGAGGCACTGCCTGGTTCTGTGTCACACTCATAATGCTAAGATTAAGTTCTTTCTGAAAACATGTCTAGATGGAATCAAGACCAAGTATTGATATTCTTCTTTCTAATTGTGTTGCCAAACCTAAGGCTAGTGGTTAAAATCCACCAGATGTTCCAGGGGTGGAAAATGGACCATTTCCTCCTGTGCAATTTAAAGTCTCTGAAAATCTGCTGGAGAGTCAGCTACAACAATGAACTTTATGGTTGTATTTTTCTTATATGCAGGTTTGTGATTCTCCTGAAATTTGTGATATGTTCAGTAATTCTTGCCGACAACATAATAAATATGTGTTAATTCTTCCTCAGTCTTCTCTTTTCATTGTTCAGCAAAGTAATGGAAAATCTTTCACCTGAATACATGACTTCAGTCAAGGTACACATTATTTAATAAAATTATGTTCTTTCTTTTTCTTATTTTTAAAGAAACTTTAACACTTTTCCACAATGCATCTAGTAAGTCATGGTATTTATTGTGAATCTGAGTAAAATGAAATCCTGAACAACTTCAGTATTTTTCTCATTTCTTATGAATTCCTTGCTGGTTGTGAAGCTTTTCAGTTTGTTTTGTTTAGCTCTATATTAAGGTGTGATCCATACTGAGAGCTGAAGTCTCTAATTCATCAATAAGACTTAATTTTCTTTAAGCAAAGTTGTGTTACATGAATATCACATGTTGTTAATCACCCTTTTTCTAAGTTTGATGCCATATTTATCTTCATATAATTCACGTTATTAGATTATTTTCTCAGAATACAGGATGAATAAAAACAGTGACAGTATGGCAATAAAAATTTTCTGATTTAAAAAAGTGCAATATTGAATTGTTCTGCTTAAATGACTGACTCTTAAGTCTATGTAAAGGTTCTGATAAAGTACAATCAGATGCTCTGGAATTCTCATCTTGTGTGCTGTTGCCCATAAGGTGTTATGATCTACAAAGTCCGATGCTTTTTCATAGCTAATAAAAGGAATATTTTTCTTTAGTCATTTTGTGGTCAAAAGTCACAGGGGTATAGCCTATAGGGAATTAGTAGCTCTATTTATCCCAAGGGTTCACTTCTCTGGAGGTTTGAATCCACCAGTGACCCCTTGGGAGAAAGACGGGCAATCTCTTCTTATATAGTTTATAGCATCGGAAATTCAGTGGATGAAGTTAAACTATGAATCAGTTATGTTTTGACAGTAATAAGATAGAGAGGATGAGAGCAAGATACAGATATGTATCTGTAGCCTATGACGTGCAGATGACACAACCTTGCTTGCTAAACTGAAGAAGGCCTAAAACACTTGCTGTAAAAAGTCAAGGATTATAGTCTTCAATATGTATTGAATCTCAACATCAAGAAGACAAAGATTCTCACCATTGGGCTAATTGGCAGTACCATGTTAGATAAATAAGAGATTGAGGTTGTTAGCACTATAGCTTGCTCAGATCCACAATCAACACTCTTAACACCAGCAGTCAGGAAATCAAAAGATGAATTGCACTGGGAAATTCTGTTGTTATGGACCTCTTCAGAGTGCTGAAGAGCAACAATGTCAGTCTAGATACAAAGGTGCCCCTAATCCAAGCCATGGTCTTCTCAGTTACTTGTTATGCTTCAGAGAGTTGGAAAATGACTAAGGATGACGGAAGAAGAATAGATACCTTTGGTTGTGGTGCTGGAGAAGAGCCTTGAACATACCATGGACTGCCAAGAAAACAAATCATTCTGTCTTGGAGAGGGTGAGGCAAGTTTCTCCTTGGAGGCTAGGATTTTGAAGCTCCACCTCACTTACTTTGGGCATGTGGCCAGGAGAGATCGGTCTCTGGAGAAAGACATCATGCTCAGAAGGGTGGATGGACAGTGCAGGAGAGGGAGACCCAGGATGAGATGGATTGATATAGTAATTGGGGGCGATATGAGTTGGTGTGTCAGAATTAGTGAGACTGGCTTAGGAGAGGGAAGGGTTCAGAGCCTGCTGTACATAGTGTTGCTGTCCATTGCAGGTGAATAAATGGCACATAACATACTATAACAGGTTTGGTAGCAGGAGTGGCATCCATTTCCTAAATTACGTGCTTCCAAAAAGTCTATGAACTTTGATAAATATTGATAGCTGTAGGGGCTTCAGGCCTTTTGTTCATAGGGTCATTATGAGTTGTGCTAGACTAGAAGGCAATCAACAACAACAACATCTCTCTCTCTCTCTCTCTCTCTCTCTCTCTCTCTCTGTCTCTGTCTCTCTCTATCTCTCTATCATCATACATAGATTCTATGTTCAAGAGCATGAGCAAGTTTAAGAATACCTTCTGACATCCATTTTAATAATTTTTTCTGACTTTTTAATGACTCAATTATCTTTTTTTTGTATGACGTCTTTGCTATCATCCAACAACTCATCAAACATTAATATAGAATGCCTTTCAAATCTGTATGTATTATTATGGAGTTTATATTTCAATATGGCTTCTTAGCCACTGAACTAGACTTGGCTAAGTGAATAGGTGGGAATAGGGTGCATTAGCCTATGCACAAGGGGAATGGCTAGTCTCATTAATCAACAAGGGGTTTGACTAGTCTCACCAATAAATTGAGAAGCTGTAGCAGCAGATTAGACCTTCCCCACTAATGAAGAAGAAAAGCAAGAGAATGTAGGATCATCCTCAGGACCAGATATTCTTGCTCCAGCTATGGCAGCAACAGTCATAGCCAAAGAGGAAAACCAGAGAGACCTGGCATAAGGTGGATTTGGCTGCTTCCCTCCTCTACACCTCACTATCTCACAGAATCAGAATTAAGCTAAGAGCCTTTTCCCAAGATTGTGGAACAATTTGGGGTTCGGGGAGAGCCTGTATTGGGAGGACTGAGACTTTCATAACACTGATACTAAGCTATGAGGGTAAAAGCTCAAGTGTCTGCCTGCACATTTCAGAAGTTGTCCTGATCAGATTCTACTTCTAATCTGGATTATAACCTTTAGATTTTTCCAACATGTTTCTGTGGGGTTTGTGCACTATAGCCTCAGATTATGGACCCAGCAAAGCAGTGAAATTTGTATTGAGATGAGTAGAAAGTGGTACGGGAATGTGGGGGCATGTCTGACTGACCTCATGGAAATTGGTTTTGTGTTGCTGATGCTGTGGACTGAAATAGTTCCCCATTGTGAAGCCAGTAAAGATCAGACATGCCTTGACCCCACATTGCCTTTGCTCAAAGTGATGTTCTTTAAATGCAAATGAAATATACACTGGTTTTTATTTGACGCCTATAGACTTGTTTTAATTTAATACAATTTCAACTTGTGTATGAACATTTAGTTGTCTGTTCCACATATAGTTGATAATGTTGTATACCATCGACTCAGAACCGGCCTATAGCTGACCCCCCAGCACGTTTTCAGAGGCAGTTAATCACATGGGAGGAGGCTGCCCATCCTTCTCCTGCAGAGCAGATGATGAATTCACACCACATGCCATCAGGATTGTAGCACATGTGCTTTCCATATATAGAATCAAGTTAAATCCTGTGCATTCCGTTTGGTGAAGACAATTAATATAGATGTCATTTATACTGCTGAACCCCATAGCAAGTAAAGAAAACCTAGTGTAATTGAGAAGTTGTAGAACATTATCTGAAAGCAATATTTTTACAGAAGATAATTAAAAAAAATCATTGCAACAATTCATCAATAGGAAACTCAAGCTGGATTCATGATAGGCCCTAGAATGAGGGACATCAGATATATTAGTCTGAAAGTAGTGTCTATTAGAAAGATGTTTACTTGTGTTTAATCAACACTGCAAAGGCATTATGCAACATGGAACAAAAAAAAAACAACCCATGGATAGCACTGTGAAAAATGAGATTCTAAGACATAATTTTGCTCATGTGCAATCAGGACAGAGATGAAGAGGCAATACATTTAACCAGAACAAGGGGATCTTTGATAGTTTTAAAGCAGGAAAGATAAGAGGTAGGATTGTATACTTTCACTCTATTTATTCCCATTGTGTGATTAATAAGTAATTTGAGAAAGTTAATTCTAAAAAGAAGAATATATTAAGACTGAACATCATTAACAACCTGCAACATACATATATACCAACCTTTCTATGATATGTGGGTGATACAACCCTGCTTGCTGAAACTGAAGAAGACCTAAAGCACTTGCTGCAGAAAGTCAAGAACTGTAGTCTTCTATATGGATTGAAGCTCAACATCAAGAAGAAAAAGATTCTTGTCACTGGGCCAGTTGGCAGCACCATGATAAATGGAGAAGAGATTGAGATTGTTAACAGTTACAGCTTACACAACACTTTTGGCACCAACAGTCAGGAAATCAAAAGACGGATTTCATTGGGAAAATCTGTTCTCTGGGACTTCAGTGTAGAGACTAAGGTGCATTGAATCAAGGCCATGGTCTTTGCAGTTACTTAATATGCATCAGAGAGCTGGATAATGACTAAGGATGACAAGAGAAGAATCAATGCCATCATTGAGTTGTGGGGCTGGAGAAGAGTCTTGATCATACCATAGATCACCAAGAAAACAAATAGGTTTATCTTGGAGAGGGTGAAACCAAATTTCTTCTTGGAGGCTAGGATTTTGAAGCTCTATCTCACAGGAGAGACTGATTCTTGGAGAAAGACATCATGCTCAAAAGGGTGGAGGGACAGCACAGGAGAGGAAGACCTCAGATGAGATAGATTAATACAGTCACTGGGGCAATGGGGGATGGGGTGTCATAATCAGTAAGACTGACTCAAGATAGGGCAGGTTTCAGGGCTCTGTACATAGGGTCACTGTGGGGCACAGGGGACTTGATGGCACATAACAACAAAAACATGAATACGCTCATGGATTGAGACACTTTTGAACTTTCCTAACGATCTCTGCAAATGCTTATGGCCAAGTGGAGCTCTGGTGGCTTAGTGGCAAGAAACTGCTACAATCCAAAGCATGTGGCTCCTCTGGAGAAGGTTGGACAATCTCCTTCCCTGTGTTTAACTAACTCTAAAAACCCACTGGAGGGTCAGCTATGGATCAGTCCCAACTCTACAGTACACTCAACAGTGGTAAGAAGTGGTTCTACAATTCACAGTCAAAGAGTTCAAATCCACTAACTTCTCCACTAGAGAATGGGCATTCTCCTCTCATGTGATTTATTGCCTCTGGAAACCTACTGGAAGGTCAACTCTGACTTCGATCCTACTCAAAGGCACACATCAACAGCATCATAGATATTCATACAAGTTTGTTATTTTGGGAAAATGTTTTCACAGGCTATGGAAGGAAGTATCTCTCACCCTCATGCAACATCATTCTCACATTAAGTTTCTTTATGCAGCATTGACTCTACTCTGCCTTCTCAAAGGCATTGATTATTTGGACTCTATCACTGGGGATATTTAAAAGTTATTGTGTCCCTCCTCAGAATTTCAGCTGGAAAACATTAAAACAGATGGCAATACTTGGAGGGTAATTAATTTTCCTTTGGAGAAATAATCACTTTCTTTAAAAATACATTAATGCCTCTCTCTTTTTCCAAGAGGTAATCATTTAATAAATTGAGCAAGGAACTGGACTGTCCTTGACCAAGATTTAAGGAGGGTAAGGAGAATTTTACTCTGTCTGCTTGTATGAATCTGGGAGGCTCAATTTCTAGGGTGACTGAGAAGATTACATGAAATAGGATTTTAAGACTTTGCACATGTCTGAAGCAGAGTAAGGTGGCATTAAGTGATAGACAATATAGTTATAAGAGGTAGATAGGAAACTGTCTCTTTTCTTAACTTTGTATGAGAAATGAAAGTTTCCTGTCAGTTTATTACACAAAAAGTGTCATAAAGTGCTATAACGTAGGGATTATTTGCATAAATAATATTGAAAATATTATTATTAATTAGTAACTGAGTTATTTTCCCCTTCATATTATTGCATATCAATTGCAAGATAGAAGAATATTTTTTTTGCCTTAGATAAAATTCTTAATATATTTTTTAAAAAGCTACTAATAAAAAAAATGGTGGTTTCTCCATGGGAGAAATACAGACACTAACCTCTAGTAGATAGTCAGCCTCACAGCATCTCTGAGTTGGAATTGACTCAATTTCCTTTTGTTTTTTAATTTAAATAAATATTTCATATTTATATTTCAAGATTTTTATATCTTTAAGCTTTCTGTGAAAGAGTAGCATATTTATCTTTTGTTTATCTGTTTATCTTTTGCATTTTCAGTTACATAAAGAATGTAATCTAGTTATACTGTGCTGAAAGTTACTGTATGGTCCCTTTTTGAGCTTATTTTGGGCTATATTGCTGCTGGGGACATATTTATTGTTTGAAAATTATCATTGTATTCATATTTTGAGCTTACAAAAGACATATTTTCATATTTTATTTGAAAGAAGACGTTATTATTTCTGTAGAAAATGGGGTTATACTCACTTTTTATTGCCACAGTCTATAAAAGAGTATTGACCCCAAACAGAGAGATGTGTACTAGCAAGGAAAGTATAGGTAGTTGCACAAATTACCCAGCACAGTTCACCCAGGGTTACAGAACAGCAGCTCTGATTTATCTTTAGCAAAGTTTTAGCAGGGAAAAATTTATTCTTCAGAAACTGTTTGCCAAAATCTGTTAGTCCAGAAATTTTGTCAAACAAGTGTCTCATGGAAGACAGACTTGTGGAATGAAAACCAAGAAGCAGAAATCCATATATAGATCATTTTAACCATTATCAGCCTAGATACATAGAATAGGATACAAGATAAAGCTACACTGTGTCTTTAATACACTGAGTGAGGTTTATCTTCCATAGTTTCTGGATGTCTCAGATGGGTAACACGCACAGTTACTAATGGAGAGGTAGAAGGGTCTAGTATACTGCCCAGAGGTGCTGCAAAAATAGTGAGGTGGGTGGTGTTTGCTCAGTCTGACATTTACTAACTTCATGGAAGGTAATTGGCCCCTATCTCTTAACATCACAGTATAAAACAGATCCTCATGTGATTGGATGTACCTCCACTCTCCTGCACCAGCTTCTATTAATTCTAACACCAACAGTGCACCCAAGACTCTTGCTGTTCTACAGTTTATGTGTTAGAGAGGCCACACAAAACTCAAAGACTCTCTACTCATGGATATGGAGTTTATTTGAGAAGTTAAAGCCCCAGGAATTGATGGAGTACCAACTGATGTATTTCAGCAAACAGATGCTGCCTTACATGTGCTCACCAATTTGTGCCAAGAAAACCGGAAGACAACTACTTGGCCAACTAACTGGAAGAGACCCGTATTTATTCCCATTCCAAAAAATGGTGACCCTGCAGAGTGTGGAAATTATCAAACAATATCACTAATATCACACTTTAGCAAAATCTTGCTAAAGATTATCCCGAAAAGACTTGACATTGACAGAAAACTACCAGAAATACAGGCTGGGTTTAGAAGAGTTTATAGCACTAGGGACATTATTACCAATGTCAGATGGATTTCCACAGAAAGCAGAAAGCACCAGAAAAATGCCTGTGTTTTATTGACTATGTAAAAGCATTTGACTTTATGGATCACAATAAATTATGGCTAAACTTGAGGAATATGGGAATCCCAGAACACTTGATTGTGCTTCTGTGAAACCTATACTTGGACAAAAAAGCAGTCTTCAGAACAGAGCAAGGAAACACTGTATGGTTCAAAATCATGAAAGGAGTCAGTCAAGATTACATCCTATTCCCTTACCTTTTCAGTATGTATGCAGAACAGATCATTTGGGAAGCAGGGCTTTAGCAGGAGGAGTATAGCACCAGGATTGTAGGGAGACTCATGACACAATGTGTAAGATGACACGATCTTACTTGCAGAAACTGAGGACCTGTAGCACTTGCTGCAGAAGGTCAAGGACTGTAGTCTTCTATATGGATTGAAGCTCAACATCAAGAAGACAAAGATTCCCACCACTGGGCCAACTGGCAGCACCATATTAAATGGAGAAAAGATTGAGGTTTTTAGCAACTACAGCTTGCTCGGTTTGGATCCATAATCAATACTCTTAACATCAACAGTCAGAAAATTAAAAGATGAATTGCATTGGGAAATTCTGCTGTCATGGACCTCTCCAGAGTGCTGAAGAGCAATGGCATCAGTCTAGTGACTGAGGTGCTCCTAATCCAAGCCATGGTCTTCTCAATTACTTGTTATGCTTCAGAGGGTTGGACAATGACTAAAGATGACAGAAGAATAGATGCCTTTGAGTTATGGTGCTGGATACCAGTATTGAACTTGCCATGGACTGCCAAGAAAACAAATAGGTCTGTCTTGGAGAAGGTGAAACTAATTCTTTCTTCAGAGACTAGGATTTTGAAGCTCTGCTTCAGTTACTTTGCGCACATGGTCAAGGAGAGATTGGTCCTTGGAGAAGGACATCGTATTTGGAAGGGTGGACAGACAGCACAGGAAAGGGAGACCCAGGATGAGAAGGATTGATACAGTAACTGGGGCCATGGGGTATGTCAGAGTTAGTGAGACCGGCTCAGGACAGAGACTCAATGGCACATAAAAAACAATAAAATACTGTGACAGGTTTGGTAGCAGGAGCGGCATCCACTTCCTAAATAGCATGCCTCCGGAAACTCTATGAACTTTGATAAATGTAGATAGCTCTAGAGAAGCTTCAGGCCTTTTATTCATAGGGTCACTATGAATCGTACTCAACTCAGAGGCAATCAACAACACAATAGGTTATAATTCAGGTTGGAAAACATATAGACAAGTCTTCATTCAGCATTTTCTCTGGTGTACTTGCAGCCCTCTAATCTTAAATCTCTTGGTTTTGGGTCAGAGTTAAACTACTCGTTTAGTCCTGCCAATTATGGTGCCTCAAACTATAATCATATGCCACATTGTTCTACTTGGGAAACATAGATTAAATTGATAGCTGAGGTCTCAGCCTTCTTAAAGCCTATTTTATTTTACTAACAATTTGATTTATATGTAATGGCTCATAATAACAAACAAATATTGCTTTAGCACACGCATCAAAATAGTATTATTAATTTTTGTTATGGTGCCTATGTTTTAGCACTTATGGAAGGTTTCTTTAATTTTTATGAATAGAAAGATGTGCTAAATAGTATATGCTAATGCCAACCTTTGATAAATTAACATTACATACAAACTATACTTAACCTGTTCTGACTTACATAAAAATTTGAGCTAAGACAGGCTTAGCAATGAAATGTCTTGTTAATCTGTGAATGCTTGTGTATAATTCGGTATTTGCAAAATGCTCAAGTCTCATCTTGTCTTATTTTACGGAATGTATTGTAGACATTGAGGGATGCATGAATGCATATAACTATCAAAATTCTGGTGCTCAGAAGCAATAAAATCAAATAGAAAATGCTATTGCAGAATTCCGTTTTAAAGAGACCTTTTCTGTGCACTTACAACTCTTCAAAGGGACTGCTGTGTTGTGATGTTTTACTGGACTTTTCAGTGCTCCTCTGTAACCTTCTGCAGACATCGTTCATGACAGTTTGCACTGTCCTTGTTTTAGGGAGATGCACTCTTGCCCTAAACCTTTTCTTTCAGACGTCATCTCACATGGTTAAACTACAATTTCTGACTCCTACAGCAGAAACATGTGTGCATTTCCTTCTAGATTCCATGACATTTCAACCTGCCTCCAGGCTGGGTGACGCTATTGTGTGTTGTGTAGAAATCTCAGCAGCCCTTACTAGCTCTGGGGCAGCTGGAGGAAGGCAGTAAAATCTCTTTCTCTGCTTTGACAGTGAAGCAATTTTCTAGGAAGAGAATCAGTACAAGAGAAAGAACTCAAGAGAAGAAGAAAAATTGTGAATATATTGAGGTTAAGGGTTCTGTTTAATAGTTTGACTGGTTGTCCATCATAGCATTAGACTAAAAATATTAGAACCCATAGTGAGACAACTTACAACTGTCCTCAGATGTCTACTTAGAATCCCTACATAGTAAAAATTATCAACGTGTTTTTCTGCTAACTGAAAGGTTAGACGTTTGAGAACACTTAGTAGTACCATGGATCAAAGCTATGGTAAATCTATTACTGAAAAAACAAAAGTAAAAGAAATAAATACACCACTGAAAATTCTATGTTGTTGTGTTGTTGATTGCCTTCGAGTGGAGCACAACTCATAGCGACACTATGAACAAAAGGCCTGAAGCCCCTCTACAACCATCGACATTTATTAAAGTTCATAGAGTTTCCGGAGGCATGGTGTTTAGGAAGTAGATGCTATTCCTATGAAAAACAATTTTATTCCAACCCACATGGAGTCATCGAGTGTTGGAATCAACTCTAGAGCTACTTTTTCTTTACTTTTTTCTTTTTAATTGTCTGGTTTGGTTGGTTTTCTTTCTCTACTTACACACAAACTCATACTACTATTTCTACCTATGTGTTACAACAGCATGAAAGTTCTTGAGCTTCATCAGAATGGTGGTGTATTGTTAGGAGCCATCAGATCAACTTCGATCATAGTGAAAACCAGATTTTAAATCTTGCCCAATCTTCAAAATCTCAATTTCTTCAAAATCGTCAAAATATGTTTTAACTCATTGTTGCAAGTCATGGTATCAATTCATTTGTTGAGGGTCTTCTTCTCTTTCTGACCCTCCACTTTCCTGATCATGATGTCTCCTTCTAAGGCATGTTCTTCTGAAAACATGTCCTGAGTACATTAGACAAATTCTTGCCACTCTTGCCTCTAAGGTGTATGCTGGCTGTACTACTAATATTTGTTTATTCTCTTGCCAGTCCGTGGTATATATAATATTCTTCACCAATACCATGATTTAAAGGCCTCAATTCTTCCTCAATGTATCTTACCTATTGGCCAATATTCATAAACACATGAAGTAAGTAAAATTACCATGGCATCAGAGCAAAGTCTAGGAAACTTGACCACTTCCTATTTCTCTTTCAGAATCATTTGCAAAAAGTTATATGGGTGAGAAATAATCTCAAAAACAAGAAAATTTCTTTCTTGAATTGGAAAACATTTGCCTGTGTTGTAAGGAGTTGCACTGCCATTTAGAAGGCACCTGGTTTGAATACATCAGCTGTTTTACGAGAGTAAAACAAATCATCTCTTTCTGTGAGATTTACTGCCTCTGAAAACATGCTGGAGGGTCAGTTATAACTTGGTTCTGGCTCGATGGTACATAACAACCACCACAACAAAACAAAATTTCTTTTTTTCCAGTTCTAAAGAGCGTGTCTTTCTAAATTGCTTCATCATATTCAAACAGGAATACAAAAGAGAAAGATAGTCAGAATTATTTGGTTTTAGATTTTTTTAATTTAGTCATTATTGTTTCTTTTCTTTCCCCTACTACATCGCTTACCCTTCCCGAATCCTCTTTACAATTCACCTCTTGTTCCGGAATACTGCAGTGCATATAATGTCTAGTCATATATTCTTTCCTTCAGCTGTTGCAGTGCTGTGTTCATTTTCTATCCACTATTTTTCTATTCTTCCCCCAACCATAATGCCTGTCAAGTCATTGCTAAAAATTAATTTAAAAACATCTCTGTTTTCAACAGTAACATTACTAACTCCTTTCACTGGAGGTAGAATTGGGGAGGGGAGGGCAAAGATATCTCCTTCTATAGTTACCAGTGCTGTCCCCAAACTCTGATTGGTAAACTGTTCTAGAGTTACAGAGTGAAGCAGAAGGATTGTTATGATCAGATTTATTTTCATATTTTACTTTGGAGAATCAGCTTTGGGTTTAACGAGGCCTAGGATTGATCTCTCTCATTCACTCTATGCAAGAAACAGGAAATTTCATGACCTCTCAGTTCCAACTCTTTGTCAAGTAATGTGAGGATACTGTCTGGGAGAAATGACTGGTAGTTAGTGTGCTGTGTAAGGGACTCAAACCGTGATCACAGTGATGTGTCTTGGTGTGTGTTGCCTGTGGCATTGCCTCTAGAGCAAGAATCTTCCTGTCTCCAAGTGTATCCCAGATACTTCTGATATTCTTAAGTAGTTCTTTCTCCTGACATTTGCCCGGCCCCTTTTCACAAGGTTTGGGTTTGTTTATACTCTTCATTCTTACACAGACTTACAACTCCCTCCCCGCCCCAAAAAAAAATGGATACGTAGAGTAGTTCTGGAACTGACGTAAAACCCAGGAAAGAAGGATGTTTAAAGGGTGGAATGGGAAAAAAACACCCCAAAATTAAATTACCTCATGTGGAATTAAGAGTAAGAACAAAAGGTAAGAGGAAATCTAAAAGGAAACATAGCAGACTTTTTAGAAAGGGACTGTAATCACTACAAAAACAAACAACAACCAGAAAATAGGTTACTCAAAATAATAGATACTCTCCTATGTTTTTGGTTTTTTGGTATGGGGTTTTGGGTTTTTCTGTGGGGGGTTTTTTGTGTGTGTTTGGTTTTTTTTTGGTGTTTTTTTTTAAATTTTTTTTCTTTGTTTTAATGGGGTTGGGTTGGAGTTGGAGGCAGCTTTTAAAAATTATTTTTATTCTAGTTTATTTTAAAAATTCTAATACATTGTCTTTTGACACAAGTTATGTGTCAGCTGATTGATGCTGAAGGACTCTTATGCTGAGAAGGTATCTAAACAGTTCCCTAAGATAAGATCATCTCCTTAGCACATTGCAGGGCAGGTAGAACAAACCATGGATTATTCAACTTCAGGAATATTTTAGATTTGTGTGTAGCCTTTAAGGATGGATTAGGCAGTACTGAGTATGTATGTCTGAAAGAGAGTGTATGAGATGTTATGGCAGTTGTCTATGAGTGCATGTATGTATCAGGGATGATTTTTTATAATTTTAAATTTTAGCGTTTGCACAAAATCATTCACGTACATTGTGTTTCATTCCTGCACCCTCTGTTTTATATAATCATTCATACACATTGTATTATAATTTATTCCTTTTTTTAAGGTATCAGTGCATTCATTGGGGTCTCTAGTTTTTGGTGGCGTCAGACCTTATGACCAGCCACTCAGCAAGGGGTTCTGTGAGAAGGAAACAAGTTACCCCTTGGCTCATGCTTTAAAGATCTTCGGCTCAAACCCATGCCTTACACAAATCTATGTCTTTATTATTGCACCTCTGCATTCATCAGCTCCTCCAGAAATCACAAACCAGTGCCCCAAGTGAGGTACCTGTCTTCCATTTTCTTTCATAAAACTGAATTTTGACAATGCATTTTGTAGTTTGGTCATTGTCCCCAATAGCACTCCTTCCCTAATTTGCATTATGCAGCTCTTGACTTAATCAAACAACATGGCACAACCAACTCTTGCAACTGAAAGCTATCAGAAAAAAATCTTTTCTTACACCTTTTCACACTTCACAGCTGCTTCTGATATTCATGTTAACTTGATTTCACTCACATAAAATGTTGGAGTGGAATAATTTTGCCTCATCCATTGTGGCTGACCTTTTGTGAATGTTTTCCTCTTCTCAGGGAGAATTCATAAAAAAGAATTCAAGTGGCTTCACTTAGGAGTGAAAAAAACCTCAAACCTGCCTAAACACAAAAATCTATTCCCATGAATACATGCTAGCACAGAAGACTCTTCTGTTTTAATAAACATCTTGCTTTTGTGCTATATTCTTTCTTTTTTTTTTCTTTACTATGGTAAAAGAGTTGTTTGTGTTTTGGGTTTGTTTTTTTTTTTTTTTAAGTTTAGTACCTACATGGTTTTCTTCAGTATTTATCACCCAGTTTTGACTTACATAGAACAATGAAGCCATACTTGATTGTCATTATTTGTGAAGCAGTAACCCCCACCATACACCCTGTTTTCAGAGTGGACCACATAAGAACGCCTCAGAAGAGGTATCTCAGAACCCTCTTCTCATGAAACAGGATTAAGAGGGAAATCGGATCTATTCCCATACTTTAAGAGATGAAGGAGCCATGCACTTGGCCTGTGGAGAGCTGAGCATTATGAAAGGAAACATCTCAGTGTAAAAACGTGAGACTCTTTCTGCTATTCCATTAAAAATGTCATGGGATATATTTTAGTAAGTTTTAGTGCGACCATAACTCCTGTCCTGTAATAACACATGTGAGTGACTTATTCCTCAAATTTTATTAAGAAGATTCAATAGGAAGGAGATAGAAGCCATTTCAAATAATCTTTCTTTTCCCAAAAGTGACACTCACTCTATAATAAATCAGCAATCAGAAAATGTCAAACCAGCTTCTTTATTTAAAAATGAAAGTATTTCTATAAATATTCCTTAAGAACTGATGATGACTAAGTAGCTTAACCAGTTTTGAATTAGTTGAACCTCTTCTGGAGTCTATTTAATATTGCTTCTTGTTAGTTCCATGTTTCTGGTAATGAAAATGAAAATATAGTTTGACAAGCTTCATATAGAAATACCAAATTCCACAAACCCTTTGTTGTTGAATAGATTCCTAAACATTGCATCTCTACACACCACAGTAGAAATAACACATCGTTTTCTCAACACTATAAACTTTACAGATACAGACTGCTATAACTTCCTCTTAAAAGACCAATTGGTAGGTTTGAATTACTGCCTATTTTTTTTTTCAGTTCCCCACTGAATTCTTAGCCATTGCGCCAATAAGGATCCTATGAAAAAACCAATAACCCTTTATTAGGTCATTTTTTAAATAATTTCATTTATTGAAATAGACAAACTACTTCCATTCGGTACTATAATTTTCATGTTCTTAGAAATGTAGATAGGCAAGTTAATGAGCCATCTTGATAATTTATGTGATTTTAACATCTTTGTATGTACATTTAATATTTGAATTACCATGATTCAAAATAGATGAGTTGTTTTGGGCACCAACTTAGAGCTTGGGTTGCCTTTTTAAAACCCTTAAATGAATCTTGCTGATAGGCACTTGTCTCTTTCTATTCCCTTACTTTCCACTTTGAATTCTTCCCTTTTCCATCTCTTTGTTTTCCTCTTCCCTCTCCAGGCTCTATTGTTACTATTTCTTCTTTCTTTTCAATTTCATCTCCTTCTCTTAATTCTCCTGCTTCTGCAGAGTACTGACATTTGAATTATTTGCCTAGGTCTGTGAAAACTTCAAGTATCTTGCATATGATAAAGCCACTATGTGTTTAAACAAGTGAAGCACCATCTTTATATTTACCTTGTGAAGGTGCAGGTGGAGACATAAAATAATCTAGCCAACAAAATGCCTTCTTATGCAAAGGCAGGAATTGATGGAGGAAGAAAGAAAGAGTGGAAAGAAACACAATTTATTATATAGTATTATAAGAATTTCAAGGAAAACAAAGATTCTCACGGCTGCACCAATTGGCAGCATCAAGAGATTGAGATTGTTAACAATGTTAGTCGGCTTGGCTCCACGGTCAACACTCTTGGCACCAGTAGCCAGGAAATAAAAAAAAAACCTTATTGTGATGGGAAAGTCTGTTGTTAGGGACCTCTCCAGGGTACTGAAGAGCAAGAGTGTCACTCTGGAGACTAAGGTGCATCTGATACAGGCAATCACTTGTTATGCATCAGAGAGTGGGACAATGACTAGGGAGGACAGAAGGAGAATTGAGGCCTTTGAGTTGTGGTGCTGGAGAAGAGTATTGAATGTACCCAGGACTGCCAAGAAAACAAACAGATTCATCCTGGAGAGGGTTAAACCGGGCTGCTCTTTGGAGCCAAGGATTCTGAAGCTTTGTCTGACATACTTTGGACATGTTGTAAAGAGGGACAAGTCCTTGGAGAGGGGCCACATGCTTGGAAGGCAGGAGGGACAGTGCAAGAGGGGAAGACCCTCTATGAGATGGATTGATTCAGTGACTGGGGTAATTGGGATGGGTGTGTCAGAGGCAGTACAATTGGCACAGGATAGAGAGGGTTTAGGGCTGTTGTATATAAGGTCGCTATGAGTCACAAGAGACTTGACGGCACCTAACAACAACAACAAAATGGCTCTATCCAAGGCATTTTGTTGGCTATTTTGTGCTGTGGGACTGAGTTATCTTAATTTTAATAGTTTGGAATATAACTTCATCTGGTTGCTTTTCTTCTGAAGTTTTTTTGGCAGAAGTTTATTTTTTATTTTTGGAGTATTATTTCTATGCATGTCATTGACTGCAA
>NW_006399857.1:2158609-2171674 GCF_000299155.1 Elephantulus edwardii
AGCAGAGCATCTGGTGGATTTGAACCGAGTACCTCTGGGATTGCAGTGCAGCTTCTCGCCACTAGGCCACCAAAACTCCATTAGTTGGTAGGTTTTTTTCACCCTGTTGAAAAAGTTTTTTATTTACACAGGGATATACTCTTTAGAAGGTCTCTTTCATCAATTTTATCTTCTCAGGCGGTAAATTTCTGGCTGTATTTTTCAGTATCTTTATAGATAAGCTAGACCTTCTAAGCATAATCCCAAGGTTTCTCTTATAAACGTTATGATTTGGGGCTTTACTCCCAGGTCTCTGATCCACCTTGAGTAGGTTTTTGTGAATGGTGTGAGATATGGATCCTGTTTCACCTTTCTGCAGGTAGCAGTTTTTACAGCATGATTTGTTTTAGAGATTGTCATTAGCCCATTTGAAAGGTTTTATTTCCTTGTCAAATATCAGTTGGCCATAGATAATTTCTGGAATCTTGATTCTGTTCCATTGATTTATGTGCCTGTAATTGTACCAGTACCATATTGCTTTGGTATTATGGCTGTGCAGTGGGAGAAGGGTGGACAGTCTCTTCCCATGTGATTAACTGCTTCTGAAAACCCAACACAGGATCAGATGTGAGGTGGTTTCAACTCTACCATACACAATAACAAGAAGTAGATTTGAGGCCAGTCAATGCTATCCCTCCACTTTATTTTTATTTTTCATAAATGCTTTGCTTGTTCAGATCTCTTTCCTCTCCAAATAAACTTGACAATTTCCTTTGAAATCTCATTTAAAAATCAATTTGGGATTGCGTTGAATCTATGTAGATTGCTTTTGGTAAGATTGTCATTTTCACTATACTGAGTCTTCCTATCCATGAAAATGGCCCATTTTTCCATTTATTTAGGTCCTTTACTGGGTGGTTTGTTTTTTGGTTTTTTTTATGTGTGTTTTTTAAAATTTTTTTGGGGTGGGCTTTTTTTGTGTGTGTTTTTTTGCAGAACTGTTTTGTATTTTTCTTTGTCTACATCTTTTATCTCTTTAGTTAGGTTCATTCAGAAGTATCTCAATTGTGGTTGGCTTTTGTAAATTGTATTACTTTCTTGAGGTTTTCTTATCTGAGTTCTTTCTGTTATTGTAGAGGAATTCCACTGATATTCGGGTATTGATCTTGTATCCTGCCACCCTATTAAAATGGTCCAGTAGCTCTAACAGGTTTTTGTTGAGTCCATGGAGTTTTCTGTGTGCACTATCATATCATTGTCATATGGTGACAGTTTAAATATCTCTTTGCCAATCTAGATGCTTTTTATTTCCTTCTCTCGTCATATTACCCTAGCAAGTCCTTCCAATATAATACTAAATAACTGTAGCAACAGTGAACATCTTTGTCTGGTCCTTGTTCACAGGAAAATACTTTTAGTCTTTTGCTACTGAGAACAATATTGGCTCTTGGTTTCGAATAAATACTTTTCACTATGTTGAGAAAATTCCCTTCTATTTCTATTTTGTTGAGCATCTTAATCAGGATCAGGTGTTGAATTTTGTCAAGTGCCTTTTCTGTGTCAACTTCTAGAATTATGTGGTTCTTGTTATTTTCTTTGTTAATGTAGTGAATCATGTTGATTGTTTTTCTTATGTTGAACCATCCTTACATACCTGTTACAAATCTCATTTGGTCATGATGAATTCTTTTTTTGGTATGTGCTTTTGTATTCTACTGGCTAGAATTAAAGATTTTTGCATAAGTGATATTTGTCTGTAGGTTTTTTTTTTTGGTAATATCTGCCTGGTTTTGGTATTAGGGTTATGCATACTCCATAGAATTACTGAGAGTCTTCCTTCTTTTTCATTTTTTAAAAAAAATAATTTAAATAGAATTAGTAATAAATCTTCTCTGAATGCATGGTAGAATTCAGCCATGAAGTCATATGGTCAGGATTTTTTTGAGGGGTAGGGGACTTTATGACCTGCTCAATTTCTTCTTTTGTGATGGGTCTATTCAAGTGTTCTACATCTGTTTCAATCTTGGTAGAACATGAGTTTCAAGGAATTTGTTCATTTCCTCTAGGTTTTCTAATTTATCAGAGTATAGTTTTTCATAATATTTTTATATTATAGATTTAATTTCCTCTAGTTTTCTTGTGACATCTCTATTATTCCTTAATCTAGTTACTTGTATCTTCTCCCTTTTTATATTTGTCAAGTTTGCCAATGGCTTGTTCAATTTTATTGACCCTTTCAAAAACCCAGCTCCTGATTTGTTGATTATTTCAATGGTTTTTCTATTTTCCCTCTCAGTTATTTCAGCTTTTGTTGTTATAATTTCTTTTCTTCTAACAGCTGTGGTGTTAGATTGTTGTTCTTTTTCTATTTGATGAAGGTATTGTGTTAGATCATTAATTTTCATTTTTCTTTGTTTTTTATATGTTTTCCTATTGTTGTGAATTGCCCCCTGAAGTCTGTCTTAGCTACATCTCAGAGGTTTGGGTACATTGTATTTTCATTGTAATTTACTTATAGGAAGTTTTAAATTTAATTCTTCATTTTTTTACAACCCAATTCTGTGCTAGCACACTGTTACTTAGCTTCCACATTGGTGTTTTTGTAAGCTTTATTCTATTTTGGTTAATTTCTAGTTTTATGGCATTGGGGTCTGAGAAGACACTTTGCATTATTTCATTGATTTTCCAAATTGTTAAGGCTTGCCTTGTGTTCTCCTGTATGTTCAGTTCTTAAGAATGTAGCATGTGCACTTGAAAAGAAAGTGAATTGAGTTTTAATTGGATGCAGGAATACATCCACAACTTTGAGTTGGCTGAATGTGTAGTTTAGAACTTCTACATGTTTGTCAAGTTTTCTTTGATCTGACCTATCTTTTGGGCAGAGTATTGTGTTAAAATCTCCTACCACCATTGTGATGCTGTCTGTTACTTTCTATAATTTTGTGAACTGTTGATTTATGTAGTTTTCAGGTCTATCATTTGGTGTAGAGATGTTGACCAAGATTGTGCTTTCTTGATCTACTGTGTCTTTAATTATTATATAGTGCTTTTTTCACCTTTTATCACCACACCTGCTTTTCTGTGGATGGCATTTGCTTGGTATTTCCCCCCAGCCTTTGATTTTGTTTATCTTTATCTTCATTTCTCAGATGTGTCTTTTGTAGACAGCATTTGGATGGGCTTTCCTTTTTTATCCATCCTGCTGCTCTTTTCCTAGTAATTGATTAATTTAGTCCATTTATATTAAGTGTGATTGTTGACAGGCCAGATTTTATTCTTGTCATTTTGGTATGTTTCTATATCTGTTGTGTCTGGTTACCATTGTCCATCCACTTTCTTTTATTGTCTCTGTGTGAAGAATTTTCTTTAAAAGTTCCCATAAATTTGATCTTTGTTTTACAAATTCCTTAAGTTTCTTCTTTTTTTGCAATGGATCTAATTTTTCCTTCATATTTATTGAAGAGCTTTGCTAGGTACAGGTTCCTCAGCTGACAATTGGTTTTTTTTTCAACTTTCTGAATATGTCATCTCATTATCCTCTTGATTGCAAGGTTTTTCTTGAGAAATCAGAACTTAATCTAATTGTTTCTCTTTGGTAAGTGATTTTGTTTTTCTCATGCTGCTTTTAGTATTTTATCCTGGTTGTTTATTTTGGAGAATTTCACTATGTCTTGATGATTTTCTTTTTCAGTGTAGTCTATTTGATGTTCTTGAATGTGGACTTCATCATTTTTCATAATACTTAGGAAGCTTTCTTCTAGTATGTCTTCTACAATTTTCTCAGTGATTTCTCTGTCCCTCTCTTATTCCAAAACCTGAATCATACATATGCTATTCCTTTTGATGTCATCCCACATTATTTTAATATTTTCTTTATGTCCCATCTCTGATTTTTCTTCTAGTGTGTTTCCACTGAGGTTTTTGTCTTCCAGGTCACCAACTCTCTGCTCCATTTCTTGTGTTCTACTTATTTTCCTTCCAACATATTGGACATTTCTGCCATTTTGGTCTTAATATTCTGAATTACATATTCACGCATTTCCATTACTTCTAGTATTGTGCTAGCTGGGCTCCCTCTATCTTGTAATGATTTTTAAAGTTCTTGTACCTTTCTATCTATAGATTCAATGCTTTCTTCCATCTTTCGCATTTTCTTCTCCAGTTGTGTAAGTTCCTTCTCATCAATATATTTCTTCTGGCTCCCTATCTCTGGATAATCTGTTTTCTTAATGGCCTACATTGTTTTTTCAATCATTTTCATCCTCCTTCATAGCTGTTAAAAAAATCTCACCAATGTGTTTCTTCTCTATCTCTGTGGTATTCCTTTTATCTGTGGCTTCCATTGATTTTTCTATCATCTGTACTTTCTTCAGTAACCATTCTAATGCCTCCATATCAGCATACATCTTCTGCCTTCCTGACACTGGGATATTCATTATACCAGCATTATTGTCTTTTTTTATTTTTTAAAGAAAGCTTTATTTATTTATTTATTTACAGTGTTTGACACTGCCTGCTATGTTTTTACATTATGTCAAACTTTTCTTGATGTTAGACCATTTCTTTTGTGATTACATTAGCTGTTAGTACTTCTTATCTTTATGATATTTTTTTATTAGTTACCACATTAAAATGTTCAATCCATGAAGTGAAATATTCACTCTACTGAAAGTCGTTTCTAGGAAAATTTGTCTCTCCTAAAGTCCTTCATGTTCTCTCCGATCGGCAATGTAGCCCTGCAGGAATCGTGCCTTATTGTAGTCCCTTCTTCCAAATTCTGTTATCCTTCATCGTCTATGGAATGACTGAGTGGTGTGAGATCAGATGCTCCACTTGAGCAGTTTCTGTCCCAGGGGATTTCAAGTCAGGTCTTTTTTTTTTTCTTGCAGCGAAACATGACAGCTGACAAAGTATTTCCCCTGCTTGTAGTTTTCTGTCTGAAACTCTTTCATCCTGTTTGGCACCTGAAAGTGCCCCACAGTCTTGTAGACAAAGATCCCTAAAAGGAAGAATGCTTCCCCAAAAATGTTTCAATCCCTTCTTTTCCCCAACCCCACACACACCTGAAAGTGCTGACCCTGGGAAAGAATGTCTCACCTGAGCACACCTTTTCTCCTGAAGTCTAATATCTTCCTTTGTCTCTGGATTGGCATGTGATAGAGATTGCTTCACTAACTTAAGTAGTTTGTGTGTAGAGGGGTAAAGGGCTAGGATGGGTGGGAGGGTTTTGATTCTCAAGTTAGTTGTCCTCCCAGAAAGTGGAAAAAAGTCTTTCTTATGTTTGTAACTTTCTGTCCCAAACTCTCTTGTCCTATCTGTCACCTGAGTTGGCCCCAGAGTGGTGGAGAAAAAGATCCCCAAGTGACATTGCTATTAAATCTTAAGGTGTTCAAGGCTTTTTCTGAGTTGTCAGGATTTATTTTGGAGAATGCAGACCAAATAATCTAATAAGAAAATTCTTTAAAAAATTAGTCATATGTGTTTACTTTGTAGGTTGACAATTTCAAAAGAATATTATGCAAGTCTGAGTACGGAGTATAGTAACATTGATTCATTTATTCATTCAATAAACTCTTTGTAAGGTGTTATAATAGTGAGCAACAAAGATAAAATATAATTATCCTTTTTGTAAAGAACCTTTATTTAACAATGAATGTATTCTATGCAAAAGTAAGTATGACACATGAAAGTTTGTCAAAGGTCAGAGAGTGCCCCCCTATTAGTTCATTCATTAGGGGATGTAGAGATGACTTTTGGCTGGGAATTGGAAATTGTGAAGAAGAAATCATATATATGGGTTTTGATGGGACATATCTCACTACAAGTTAAAATTCTTTGAGTTAGAACTCCATAGGAGATGACAGTGGGGGCAGGAGGAATTACAGAAGATAATTCAGGTATTTAGGAGTGACATGAAGTTAAAACAGTGCTGTAAGATGGGATGAGATATCTTTAGGAGTTACATTATACAGAGTTCCAGACAATGTATTTCCATCATCTTTTTAAAAGTAAATAGTAAAGTAATAAATTTTGGAATCAGTTTAAATCTAGATTTTTAATATTTTATTTATTAAGTCTTGTATAGTAAGTACGTCATAATTTAATTATCCTTAACTTTTGCTTAGTAATATAATCTTAGACCTTCCTGCAAAATATAGAAATTATAGCAATATAGTAGACACTAAACATTAATTAGGTTTAGTCATGGAAACATTTGTAGGTAGATTTAGACTCCACCTACATCCTTGAATAATTTCCTTACTGATCTTTAGATGAGAAGACAGACTTAACTTACTTTATTGATTTGACAGTAAATCTTATAAAAGATTTACATGAGGCAGAGATCACCTCATCACATCTGTTAGAAAACCAAATTACTTTTGAGTCATTTCCTAGTTTTTGATAACATCTTACATTTAGGCCCAGAATATATTTTTCCCTTTGCTTAAATGTTATTCTTAGTACTCCTCAACTAATTTTACTTCTCATTGTTAACCTCAATGTGGTTTTACTTTTTTGACTTAAGTAGCTGTTTGTATGAATTGACTTTGGAACTAGCCCAATTCCTTTATTTACCTCTTAATCCTTTCATGTCACTCTGGAAGTACTGCTTCAAGATGAGTCCCTGCAGAGATGGCATTTCAAGCCCACTATGAAGATTAGATTTTCGTTTTCTCAGTGGTCCCCCCCACCCACAGCATGTATACCCAATTTGAGGAATTATCACCTCAGGCATAAAGATGCTAGTTCCGGAAATGTCAGTCAGAAATGTGTGTGGAATAGCCCAGCTCCCTTTTGCAAATCGTTTGGTGGGGAGCAAAATACGAACTCCATCAACTAGTCAGTGGGCGGACAAACCTCTGGAAATATCTGCAAAACCCTCTGCTAGCTGCTGATCTTTTCTCTGCAATTTCACTGACATAAGCAATAAACCCTGTAATTATACCACACTAATCAAGAATAGTGACAATAATGGGATATCAATCACAGCACTATGAAAATCGAGTCAAATTCAGAGCCTCCGTTTGCCACCACTTGTAGTTTAACTTATAATCCAGCTAACTAAAAGACACTGGTAGTAGCTAGCTGGCTGAACCACACTTGTAGATACACTGTCTGAATTAGCCTGCATATGATTTTTAAAATGCATCCTTCCTTAAATTGCTCTTGCTAATATTGAGCATGTGTGGTTTCCTTCATATGTGGTTTATAGCAGAAATAACATCCCTGGCACAGTGCACTTCCTTAGGATTAATGGCCAGCTGGGGTTAATGGCTGACGGTAGAGCCAAAGACCATCAATTACTTCCTTCTAGTCATTAATTCCTAAGAGATGACCTGCTCTTTCATCATTATTACTTTAGTGTTTCTTTGCCTGACCTTTATATGAGGTGATGTGGCACCATGGGAAATTAATCCTGATGTGAGGACTGCAACAGATGTTTTTGCCAAATTGGTAACTTGGTTTTAGGATAACTACTATTTACTTGGGAATCCCTGAGTGATGAAAATGATTCATGTGTTTAGCTGCCAACTGAAAGGTTAGAGGTTCAAGTATACCTGGAGCCACTTTGGAAGGAAGAATTTGTGTTCTACTTCTGAAAAAAAATCTACCTTTACTTCTGAAAAGCTCTGTGGCACAGGTGAGGTGGGCACGACTGACTCGTTGACAACAAGGTGGTTTACTATTTACCTATCTGTCAAGTCTGAACAACTCATGTTCTGAATCTTTGTTTATTAAATAAGCAATGTGTCTAGAATAAAACATTCACTCTTTCTAACGTCTGACAAGGGGTCAATATTGGTATTTCAATATTTCTCTATTGTTTGACTGTTCTTTTCTTGTGTATTCATGTCTATTAGGAAAATTGTTTTGAGATATATTTCATGAAATGAAGTTTCCCATTATTGTGTGATACCAACTACATGTTCTCCCCAGAAACCTTAATTCAAATGTGCACAAAGACTCTTCCTTTGGGGTCTCTCTGTATGTTTGTTTGTGCTGAGGGAATGAGGGTGGGGAACGGCAGAGAACAAAAGGGTATTAGATACAAGCCCTGTATCCACAGAGAGCTCTTAAAAGATTTTCTTATTTGCAGGGACAAGGTGTTCTCGTCTAATCAGCTCTTCATTATTGTCTCCCTAATTATCACTTTCCCTGAAGATTTTCATTCTTGTATTTTTCCCTTAGAAGAAGATTAATGGTTAAATTATTTAATAATCTGGTCTCTCATCCAAGAATCGAAAGGTGCTTTGAAAAGATTAATTATGATTCACAAGGTCCACAAAATGAGAGAATCTTGGGTCGTAAGTTGTAGCATTTTTAAAGTTATGAGATCTTAATAAATTAGGGAAATAAGTGCAAACCTGAAGTTTGAGGTTCATTTGAGTATAAAAAAAGATATTTCCTTCTCACTAAATCTGTGACATATTTGGTTATAGACTAGGATAAAAGCTATAAGGCAGGGTTCATTAATATTAATTCATTTGTCCTAAAAACTATGCATTAACATTTTCTAACAGTCTACCTTTGCTATTTGTCACCGGGGGAACAGTGCAGATTATTTAGGGTAGTGAATTAATCAGAACTTTTGAGCCATAAGTGAATAAGCCCAACTAATAATCAAGTAGAAAAACATGTCTGATATAATTAAAAATTCAGTCATAGATTTTCTTCAGCTGTACTCAGTGACTCAAATATGAGCTTCTTTGCTCCTCTTCCATGTACAAGCTTAAATTTTAGGTGCGTTATTTCCACATGATACCCCTAGGAGCTTGGAAGTTTAACAACCTTGATTGAAAGAGCTTGTCTTTTCTAAGAGGTTTAGCAAAAAAATCTAATTCAAGAATTGGTTTGCATTTGTTCTTCTGTCCACCTCGAAATCAAATTTTATATCAATAGGGAAGTATACATTGGTTTGGTGTACTAGTTCATGGAACTTTTTTTAAAACTAAGGAGGAGATCAGTCCTACTATAATTCTGTGATTTCATTTGGTTGATGTTGTTTTCAGTGTTATGTGCCATCTAATCGCTTGCGACTCACAGCGACCCTATATACAACAGCACTATACCCTACTGCATCCTGTGTCAATCTTATTGTCTCCAACACACCTACTCCAATTACCCCAGTTATTGACCCAATCAATCATAGATGGTCTTCCTCTTCTATGCTGTGTCTCTACCCTCCCAAGCATGACATCCCTAAGGATGTCCAAAATATGTCAGACAAAGCTCCAGAATCCTTGCCTCCAAGGAGCAGCCTGGTTTCACTGTTTCCAGGATGAACATGTTTATTCTCCTAGACGTCCATGGTATATTCAATACTCTTCTCTAACACCACAGTTCAAAGACATCAACTCTCCTTCTATAGTCCCTAGACCTTGTCCAGATTTCTGATGCATAGCAAGTAATTAGCATGGCTTAGATCACATGCACCTTAGTCTCCAGACTGACATCATTGCTCTTCAGTACTTTGTAGAGGTCTCTGACAACAAACGGTCCCAGTGAAATTTGTCTCTTGATTTTCTGACTGCTGGTACCAAGAATGTTGATCATGGAGCCAAGCAAAATGAAGTTGTTAACAATATTATTCTCTTCTTTTCTTGATGTTGACCTTCAATTCATACTTAAGGATGTAAGCCTCAGTTCTTCTGGGACTTCTCCTGCCTTTTCCTCCCCTTTTCATGGCAGGAGAAGTGATTAAAGCCTTTATCTTTATCAGCAAACATTTCAGTTCCTCTTCAGTTTCATCAAACAGGATTGCATCTTCTGTGTAAGACAAATTGTTGATGAGTCTTCCTCCAATTCTGATGCCACATTTTTCCTCAGAGAGCCCAGCTCCCGGAAAATCTGTAGATTAAAAAGGTATGGAGATAGGACACATCCCTGGTGTACACTCTTCACGTTTGAATCATGCAATGTTCCCTTGCTCTGTTCTGATGACTGCCTTTTGGTCCAAGAATAGGTTTTGCATAAGCACTATCAAATGTCCTGGGATTCCCATTTTTCTCAGAGTCAACCACAATTTTTTGTGATCCACACATTAAAATGCCTTTGCATAGTCAATGAAACATAGATAAACCTCTGGTACTCCCTGCTTCCAGGAAAGATCCATCTAACATTAACTATAATATCCCTAGTACCATGGCCTCTTCTAAACTCAGCCTGCACTTTTTGGCAGTTCTCTCTGTTGATGTGCTGTTCCAGTTGTTTTGGGGTCATTTTCAGCAGAATATGCTTGCATGTGATATTAATGATATTGTTTGATAATTTCTGTACTCTGTTATGCCACTTTTCTTTTGAATGGGAACAAATATAGATCTCTTCCAGTCAGTTGGCCAGGTGGTCATCCTCTTTGTGGTCCATGGTATTTTCAATTCTGTCCTCTAGCACCACAACTAAAAAACATCAGTTCTTCTTCTATCATTCTTAATCATTGTCCAACTCTCTGATGCATAACAAGTAATTGCAAAGATCATAGCCTGGATCAGGCAAACATTAGTCTCTAGACTGACATCATTGCTCTTCAGTACCTTGCAGAGGTCCCTGACATCAGACTTTCCCAATGTAATTCTACTTTTGATTTGGTTAATAAGGATGGCTTTTAACAGGAAAATCAAATATTGTTTCAAAGTTTTGAGTTTTGGAAAGACAGAACAGGTATCTATGACAGGTGACAGGACTTCACCAGCTACATTTACTTCCAGCAGGTAAATTCTGAAATATCTTAACATTATATTATTATTACTATTCAGGGTTCAAAGCTACTGTTAATAGAGTCTCTATGAGTCACAGTCAACTTGACAGGCCATAAAAACATCAACAATTCTATAATATTCACCTGGAAAAGCCCATCAGCTTTTCTTTTTAAAAGTGCTATTTGATTTGATACATCTGAAAAAAACCCAGAAAACTATATTTGAAACTATATTAGCATTTAATTGGCTAGTAAACATGAATTCCAGTCCTTTTTGGATGCTCTTCAGCAGGGTGTTGCTTATGTGTGATATTAATGATATTGTTCCTGATTTCTTCCCTTTGCTTTGGTTTCTCAGCCTGCTAGTGCAATATTTGGAGTCTCTTCCAACAAGCGCCTCTGTCTTGTTTTCCTCCTCTGCCTTCGTAATGACCTTTTACATTCTTCCAGGATCTCTTTAATGTATTCTCACAGCCCATCTGGTCTTCTCTTTGCTTTTGATTCTCTGTGCTTTAGTGTAATATTCAGAGTCTCCTCTGACATTCATCTTGGTCTTCTCTTCCTCCTTGCATTTATAATGACATTTGGTTCTTCATAGGTGATATTCTTGATATCCTCCCAAAGCCCATCTGCCCTTCTGAGATGGTCTTTAAATTCAGAGGGATAAACTCAAGGTCAAACTTTTGTTCTTGTGGATTTGATTTTATTTCCTTTCACTTCAAACTGACTTTGCATATGAGTAGTTGATAGTATGTTCTATAATCAGCACCTGGCATAGTTTTCACAGCTGACATTGAGCTTCTCGAGCGATTTTCCCCACATATATAATCAATCTGATTCTTGTTTAGGCCATCAGGTGAGGTCCATGTGTATAACAGCCATTTGTGTTTCTCATTAAAGATATTTGCAATGAATAAATCATTGATTGTACAGAATTATATCATTCCATGTTTCCCAACTACCTATGCTTCTTCCATGTTCCCAATTTTTTCATTCCAATCATCCATTATTACTAATGTATCTTGGTGCATTTCAATTTCTGGCCACAACAGTTGGTAGACATATTTTATTTTCTTCTCTTAGGCTTTAGTTGTTAATGCAGAAATTTGAATAATAGTGGTATTAACAGGTATGAATTCCTTGTATTCATATGGCTATTATCCTGTCACTCACAATGTTGTATTTCAAAAAAAGGAGATCATTGCCCTTACAGGAGAAGTGGAGTTCACACCACAGCCTGGGGTTCCAATTTCACATAGGAGTGGAGATGAAATGGGAGGAGAAAGGTGACCAGAGGCCTGAACCATCAAACCAGATGTGGCTTGGAAAAGGGGATAGGAGGTGCCTGAGGGGCAAAGAGAGGAAACAGAACTGGATGCTGACAGGGAAAGGTGAGTGTGGGAGCACATGCACCTAAGGGGTGGGTCCAGGTACCAACACTTGATCTGTTTCCTGCATACTCTCATCATCTCTTTTGAGTAAAATTCTTATCTGTCAAATAATGCTCACCAACAGTCAGGAAATCAAAAGTCAAATTGCATTAGGCAAATCTTCCGCCAGGGACCTCTCCAGAGTACTGAAATTCAGTGTCACTCTAGAGACTAAGGTGTGCCTCGTGGGTCTATGGTCTTCTCAATTACTTGCTACCCATCAGAGAGCTTGACAATGCCTAAGAATGATAGAAGAAGAATTGAAGCTTTTGAGTTGTGGTGCTGGAGAAGACTCTTGAACATGTCATGGACTGCCAAGAAGAAAAAAAATGGTCATCTTGGAGAGGGTGAAACCAAGTTTCTTCTTGGAGGTTAGGATTTTAAAGCTCTGTCTCACATACTTTGGGATTGCGAGCAGGAGGGACCAATCCTTGGAAAAGGACATCATGCTCAGAAGGATGGAGAGACAGCTCAGAAAGGAAGACCCCAGAAGAAATGGATTGATAAAGTAGCTAGGGCAATGCGGGTAGGTGGATGTATCAGAGTCAGTGAGACTGGCTAAGAACAGGGCAGACTTCTGAGCTATTTTACATAGAGTGGCTATGAGTTGGAGGTGCCTTGATGGCACATAAAAACAACAACAACAACAACGAGAAGAATTGGCCTTCCAATACTGAAATAACAGGCCTTCAAACCTCTTTGTACAACAGAGATCATTTAGATTACACTAGCAGATATGTCACCAGAGGTTGAACATTACTACTGGAGTCACAAAGGAGGAGGAATAGTATCAAAAAGTGATTGGAATGTGGAATGTGAGAAGCATGAATGTAGGAAAATTGAAGATACTTAAGGAAGATATGGAACATATAAATATCAACATACTAGGCATTGGTGAAATAAAATGGATTGACATGGGGCATTTTGAATCAGACAATTATATGATCTACTATGTATTCT
>NW_006399857.1:2181019-2182555 GCF_000299155.1 Elephantulus edwardii
TTTTGCTTGCAGAGTCCTGTGATACTTTGAGTTTGTCTGTCACCCATTGAAAATATTCAGTCATTGTTTTTGAATAGGTCAGACTTTCTGGATTTAGGAAATACATTTATACTGTGTCACTTTCGGGGGACAATATTTATTTTAGGTTCGTGTAGGGTGTAAGGTAGTCTGCTTCTTCTGTGACAGTGCTATTGGGGAGGTTTTTTATGCCTAAGACCTTAATAGGTTCTTAGTCTGAAAACCTTGGCTCAGAAAGTCACTGCTCCAGGGGAAGGCAGGGCAGCTACCCTGCCCAAGTTTCTCTCTGAACTTTTAACTCAAGGGAACACTTCCTTCAGTTGGGAAGAGATATGGCCTGTGAGTTAGCAGTTTTCTCTGTCAGGCAACTGATTCAGCTAAGATAGGCAGATCCAAAATGCCCAGGGCTCTGGACAATTCCAGCTCTGGGAGGGGTGAGGAAATGTGATTACCTGTGATATTGCCGCCCTGGTACAGTTCAGAGGGCCCACAGTGGGTTGACCTCCACATGGTGGGGGTGTTCGTGTAGCAGGAATAGGTCCTCCAGAAAGTGGGGCTGGGCTTCCAGATGGTGGATGAGATCATCCCAGTGGCAAGGCTGAGGGGGCAGGCCCTCCAAGTAATGGGTCCGTGGAGTCCAGGAGGGCAGTGGGAGCATTCAGGTGGCAAGGCCAGATCCTCCAGATGACATGTTTGAGGGTCCATGTGGGAGAGCCTGAGACACCAGACAGAAGGGTTTCAGGGGGCCTACAGGCAGTAGGGCCAGAGGCCTCCAAGCAACAAGGCTGGAGCTTCCAGGCAACGGGATCTCAGTCTAGTTTTCCAGGTAGGAGAGAAGACCACACAAAAAACTTTTTAATACAGGTATCTAGTTAATTGACTGGAACAGATCCATGGGTGCTAACATCATATGTGGTGGCTGCTCACAATGCATGCAGCTTAATTTTAGTGGGTTCGTTTTGTTGGCTTTTCCCTCCTTTTTTATATCTGAAATTTTCAGCTTGGGAATCACATCCACTTTGCTTAAATTTTGCTGTTGTTAGATATCATCAAGCTGACTACAAGTTGTAGTGACCTTATGAACAACAAAATAAGAAACGTGCCCTGTTTTGCATCATCCTCATAATCTCTGAAGTAAAAATAATTAAACAGACATAACCAATGTTAATCTCCAGTTTGGAGGCTCATGTGTGAAGCGAAGGATAAGTTTCTTGATTTAGTTGAAAGTCAAGTGTAAAACATTTGGTCATTTTTTATTTCTTTCACAATCATGTGTAAGCTGATTGGTTGTCTGGATTTAGCTGTGAATTTAGCTGGATTTCTAGATTTATTTAAGTCAATCATTGGTGTGTTAATCTTCTTTGGGAAGAACATTCTTCTAAGTGGTACAGCAATGGTCTGCCAGTTTGCTGTACTGAGTTAACTTGGAGTTCCTGTGATAAGAACACTATGCCACTGGTGGTGTGTCAAATGTCAAAATGGTTACTCATAGTGGACAGGGTTTGTTAGAACTCCCAG
>NW_006399857.1:2182770-2202469 GCF_000299155.1 Elephantulus edwardii
GAATCCTGTCCTGAGCCAGTCTCACTGACTCTGACACACCTATTCCCATTGGCCCAGTTACTGTATCAATCCATATCACACAGGATCTTCCTTTCCTGTGCTATCCCTCCGCTTTTCTGAGTATGATGTCCTTCTCTAAGCACTAGTCCCTCCTGAACACATGCCAATAGTATGTGAGAAGTAGCTCCAAAATCCTAGCTTCTTGAAAAGATAAATCTGTAAAGATTTGAAAATCATTAAAATGATATGATGAAAGAACAAAGAAAAAGTTGGCATGTTGTTGTTGCTAGAGGCCAACATATTGTTGTTGTTGTATGCTGTTGATTTGGAACTGATTCATAGCTGACCCTCTAACAGGTTTTCAGAGGCAGTAAATGACATGGGAGATTATTCATCCTTGTCCTGTGGAGCAGCTGGTGGATCCAAACCTGTACTTTATGATTACAGGGCAGGTTCTTACCCCTTGTCACTGCTAATAAATTCATAGAGACTTTTAGTACTATAGAATGGAACACTGCTCGGTCTTATACAGCCTTTATAATTATTGCTATTTTGAGCCTGTTATAGAGACTCTGTCAATTCACTTCATTGAAGATCTACTTTTTGCTGATCCCCTATTGTAACAGATATTGAACTAAAGTCATGAAAGGATGCAGCCTTGCCACACACACAGTTTTTATGATTTAAAAATTATGGCATCTCCTTGTTATATAGAACAGTAGACTCCTGATGTGTTGTTAGGTACTTTCAAGTGGAGTTTGACCCATAGTGACACCGTGAGCAACAAATCTGAACCCTGCCCTATCGTGTTCCATACTGTCCTTCCCAAAACACTAGAGCCCATTCTGACAGGAACGGTGTCAATTAACTTGATTGAGATTCTTCCTTTCCTCCTCTGATCTGTTTTTTCAAACATCATGTCCATTTCCAAAGAATAGCCTTTCCTAGAAACATGCCTGAAGTATACAAGACAAAGATGTATCATCTTTGCCTCATAGGAGAACACTGGCTGAAGTTTTTCCAATGCTTATCTGCTTGTTCTTTCAACAGTCCAAGAGATTTTCAGTACCTCTATCTGACACCACAGTTTAAGGGTGTCAATTGTTTTTTTTTCTGTCATTTATATTAATTGTCCAGCTTTCAGAAGCAAAGCAAGTGATCATAAAGATTGTGGCCTGAATCAGATGCATCTTAGTTCTCAAACTGACATCGTTGCTCTTCAATAATTTGGAAAGGTTCTTGACTTCAGACTTTGCCAGTAAAATACATGCCTTCATTTCCTGACTGCTGGTACCAAGTATGTTTTTGTGGATCCAAGATGAAGTTTTTGACATTTTCAACCTTTTCTCTATCAATCGTAATGTTTCCCCTTGGTCCAGTGGCAAGAATTTGTGTTGATTTGACATTGAAATGCAATCCGTACTGAAGACTGTATTCTTTGATCCTTGGTAACAAGTGCTGCAAGTTCTCTTATTTTCAGCAAACAAGGTTGTGTCATCTGCATAACACATGATGATTTTTCATTCAATCTTCATGCTACATCTCCTTCACAGAGTACAGGTTTTGAATAATTTACTCCCAGTATAAAGTGGATCGCTATGGAGAAAGAATACAATTCTGACTCACTTCTTTCTTAATTTTAAACTGTTGTTGTTATGTGCTATCAAGTAGCTTGCCACTTATAGTGGGAACAGCTCTGAACCCTGCTTTATCCTGAGCCAAACTATCTTTATTACCCTAGTTACTGAGTCAATCCATCTCTTTGCAGGTCTTCCTCTGTTGTGCTGTCCCTCTACCCTTCTAAGCATGATATACTTCTTCAAGGACTCATCCCTCCTTACAACATACCTAAAGTATGTCAGATGGAGCTTCAGAATCCTTGACTCCATGGAGAAACCTGGCTTCACTGTCTCCAAGATGAACCTATTTGTTCTCCTAGTAGTCAATGGTATATTTGATACTCTTCTTTAGCACCACAGCTCAAAGGCATAAATTTGTTTTCTCCCATCTTTAGTCATTGTCCAGCTTTCTGATGCATAACAAGGGATTGAGAAGACTATGGCTTGAATCAGGTGCACCTTAGTCTTAAGATTGACTAAAATTAATCAAATGGTTAATTAAATACTGCTGAAGGTTATTCAAAAGTGGCTAGAATGGTACATGTTGTTGTTGTTATGTGCCGTCGAGTCGCTTGAGACTCGTAGCAACCCTATGTACAACAGCCCTAAACTCTGTTCTGTCCTGTGCCAATCACATTGTCTCTGACACTCCCATCCCGATTATCCCAGTCATTGAATCAATCCACCTCAAAGAGGGTCTTCCCCTCCTGCACTGTCCCTCCACCCTCCCAAGCATGATGTCCTTCCCCAAGGACTGGTCTCTCCTCACAACATGTCCAAAGTATTTTAGACGGAGCCTCAGAGTCCTTGCCTCCAAGGAGCCACCTGGTTTAACCCTTTCCAGGACAAATCTGTTTGTTTTCCTAGCAGTCCTTGGTACTCTCAATACTCTTCTCCAGCACCACAGCTCAAAGGCATCAATTCTCCTATCCTCCTTAGTCATTGTCCAACTCTCTGATGCATAACAAGTGATTGCGAAGACCATGGCCTGTATCAGACACACCTTAGTCTCCAGAGAGACACCATTGTTCTTCAGTACTTTGGAGAGGTCCCTAAGGTGTGTCTGATACAGGTGATGAAAAAAGAAGTTCAAGCTACTCTGAAGGAATTGGCAAAAAAGCAAGGAGCTAGGAATTGATGGAATAGCAACTGACATATTTCAACAAACAGATGTTGCCCTGGATTTGCTCACAATAAATCTGGAAGAAAATCATTTGGCCAACTGACTAGAAGAAATCTATATTTGTTCTCATTCCAAAGAAAGGTGACCCAGAATAGTGTGGAAATTATCAAACAATATCATTAATATCATATGCAAGCAAGATTATCCTGAAACTTAACCCAAAATGACTAGAACAGCACATCAACAGAGAACTGCCAGATGTGTAGGCTGGATTTAGCAGAGGCCATGGCACTAGAGACATTATTGCCAATATCAAATGGATCTTAGCTATAGACAGAGAGTACCAGAAGGATGTCTATCTGTGTTTCATTGACTACACAAAGGCATTTGACTCTGTGGATCACAACAAACTGTGGCTAACTTTGAAAAGAATGGGAATCCCAGATCACTTCATTAAACACCTGAGAAATCTATACTTATACCAAAAGTCAGTCATCAGAACAGAGCAAAGACAAACTGCATGGTTCAAAATTGGGAAGAGCATACACTCCATATGTCAAATCTCAGTACCTTTTCAATTTGTATGCGGAACACATATTCTGGGAGGCTAGCCTCTATGAGAAGTGTGGAATCAGGATTAGAGGAAGACTCATCAACAATTTGTGTTATGTAGATTACACAACTTTGCCATTGAAACTGAGGAGGACCTGAAGCACTTTCAGAAAGGTCCAGTATAGCAGCTGCCTTTGATATGGATTGAAGCTCAGCATCAAGAAAACAAAGATTTTTACCACTGGGCTGATTGGTAGCGTCATGATAGATGGTGAAGAGATTGAGATTGTTAACAGCTTTAGTTTGCTTGGCTTCACAGTCAACAATCTTGATACCAGCAGCCAGAATATAAAAAGAATAATTGTATTGGGAAAGTTTGCTGTCAGAGACCTTTCCAGAGTACTGAAGAACGAGGATGCCAATTTGCAGACTGAAGTGTGCCTGATCCAGGCCATGGTGTTCATATTTACTTGCTATGCATCAGAAAGCTGGACTATGACTAGGGATTATAGAAGGAGAGTTGATGCTTTTGAGCTGTGGTGTTGGAAAAGAGTATTGAGTATATCATGGACTGTTATGAGAAAAAAACAGCTTTGTCCTAAGGAAGGTAAAATCAGGCTGGTCCTTGTAGGCAAAATTCTGAAGCTCTGTCTGACATACTTTGGGCATGTGCAAGCAAAGACCAGTCCCTGGAGAGGGACAACATGCTTGGAGGGTGGAGGGACAGCATAAGAAAGGAAGACCCTGGATCACTTGGTTTGACTCAGTGACTTGTGTAATGGGGATAGGTGTGTCAGAGACTATAAGGCTGGCTCAAGATAGAGCTGGGTTCAGAGCTGTTGTACATCAGATGTCTATGAGTCACAAGTGACTTGAGGGCACGTAACAATAACAACAACAAAATAATAGAAAGAAATGTTGACAAAGAAGAGCTGAACAGATTTCAAAAGCCAATACAAAGGATTATAATAAAATGTGCAGAGATTAGGAGTTAAATAAGTGAAATAGAAGAACACACTTAGCATTTTTCAAACAAAAAAAAAAAAACAAATGCTGAAGAGACATTTCAAGTCTCCAGTTAACGGTTGTTGGAGTTGTTGTGTACTGGGGAGTAGAAATCAACCCATAGCTGGCCTTCCACTGAGCTTTCCGAGACAGCTGCCCAGAAGGAGACTACTTGTCCTTCTGTGGAGCAGCTGGTGACTTTGAAGGGGTCTGTTAACAGATCGCACAATTTCAGATGGTAGAAATTTTCTATTTCTTATTTTTGGGATTATTGTTGGGTGCATAAACTCAAGTAATAGTCATATAAAATGGCCTTCCTTGTAGGAGTATGGATTTTATCCTATTATTTCTAGTATTATACCTTTGGATAAAATTTCAAATGTCTTTTTTATTATGCTTGAGATATCATTAATTTTCAATCTGTCAATCCCAGTATTGTAGATTGATCGATTGTTTGAATAAAAATGGCTGTTATCAGTACATTTCAGCTCACTAATATCTAAGATATCAAGTTTTATGCATTCTATTTTATTTTTGGCAACTTCCAAGTTTCCTAGATTCAGTTTGTACATTGTGCACTGTGATTATTAGTGGATATTTGCATTTGTTTGTTCTTTTTTAAAGTCTTTGCCCAAAAAACATATAAACAAAATAAATTACAGTGTTCTTCGAACCCTAATTCTTTCTTTCTTCTAGAGGCAGCATTATGAAATTAAGACACAGTGATAATTAAACAGTATTCTGTAGCCCTGGTTCCTCACACAGACATTATTAATCTTTTGAAATGAAAATCATGCTTTTAGCATGAGTCTACGGTTTGGTATTTGTTGTATTATTAGTCTGCATAGAATACTTTTCAGAAAATATTCCCAAACAATTCTTCAATTTGATTCTGTAAAACATTGTTGTTGTTATGTGCCATTGAGCTGCTTGAAACTCATAGCAACCCAATGTACAACAGCCCTAAATCCTGCTCTGTCTTGTGCCATTCTGTTTCCAACACATCCACCTCAATTACCCCACTCACTGAGTCAACCCACATCATAGAGTGACTTCCCCTCCTGCACTGTCCCTCCACCCTCCCAAGCATGATGTCCCTCTCCAAGGACTGGTTCCTCCTTGCAACATGTCTAAAGTATGTCCGACGAAGGCTCAGTTCCTTGCTTCCAAGGAGCAGCCTGGCTTAACCCTCCCTAGGATGAATCTGTTTGTTTTATTAGCAGTCCATGGTACCCTCAACATTCTTCTCCATCACCACAGCTCAAAGGCATCAATTCTCCTTCTGTCCTCCCTAGTCATTGTCCAACTCTCTGATGCATAATAAATTATTGCAAAGACCATGGCCTGTGTCAGGTACACCTTAGTTTCTAGAGTGACATCATTGCTCTTCAGTACTTTGGAGAGGTCCCTAACAGCAGACTTTCCCATAGCAATACGTCTTTTAATTTCCTGGCTTCTGGTGCCAAGAGTGTTGACTGTGGAGCCAAGCAAACTAAAGCTATGAACAATCTCAATCTCTTCACCATCCATCCTGATAACTGATATTAATTCAACAAACAATTTAGCCTAGGAAAATTCTCTGTAGTTGGATAGTTTATTTCAAAATAGTCAGTGGCTATAATGTTCCAACATATGAGCAATCTCCTCCTGTGAAATTAATTATCTCTGAAAACTCATTGGAAGGTCAAGTATGGCTTGATTTTTTACTCCATGCTGCACAAAGACACCACCAAGTGCAACTGGAGACTTGTACTTTTTCCTTCAGTGTTTGTTTACTATTTGTTTGAGTTTAACTCCTAATCTCTGCACATTTCAATTGCAATCATTTGTTTTTTCTCTGTTATTGTTATGTACTGAGTCTCTTAAAACTCATAGAGATCTTATGTACAACAGCTTTGAACCCTGTTCTACCTAGAGTCAATTTCAATGTCTCTGACCCATTACTCCAGTCACTGAGTCAATCCATCTCATCCAGGGTCTTTCTCTCTTGCACTGCCCCTACACACTCCCAAGCATGATGCCCTTCTCCAAGGACAGATCTCTGCCAGCAATATGTGCAAAATAAATGAGATGAAGCTATAAAATCCTTGCCTCCAAGGAACAGCCTGGCTTGACCCGTTCAAGGACAGACCTGTTTGTTCTCTTAGCAGTCCATGGTATGTTCAATTTCCAGCACAACAATTTAAATACCTAGATTCTCCTTCTATCATCGTTAGTCATTGTCCAACTCTCTGATGCATAGCAAGTAACTGCAAAGACCACGGCTTGGATCAAGTGCACTTTCATCTCTAGACTGACATCATTGCTTTCCAGTACTTCGGAGCGGACCCTTACAGCAGATTTTCTCAGTTCAATTTGTCTTTTGATTTCCTGGCTTTTGGTAGCAAGAGTGTTGATTAAGAAATCAAAAGCAGGCTGAAGCTGTTAGCAATCTCATCTTCTCCTTCTATCATGATGTTGTCATTTGGCTCAATGGTGAAAATCTTTGTTTTCTTCAGCTTCACTCTGTATCGATGGCTTCAGTTTTTTACCTTCTGCAGCCTCAAGTTCTCCTCAGTTACAGCACAAAAATGTGTCTCATCTGCATAACAGATGATGAATCTTCCTCCAATCTTGATGCCACATTCCTCCTCAGGAAGTTTATCCTCCAATATGATCTGTTTCCCATAGAATAGATATGTTGTTGTTGTTGTTTAATGCCGTTGAGTCATAGACGACTCATAGCGACCCTATGAACAAACAGGCTGAGCACTGTTCGTACATAGAGTTTCCAGAGGCAAGCCATTTTGGAAGTGGGTGCCGCTCCTGCTTCCAGACTTGATTTAGTAGGGGAACCTCCAGCCAACACTGTCCACCATGGGTGCCCATTACCACGACTGGCACATCACTGTCACAGGCTTCAGCATCACAGCAAGCACGAGTTACCTCTGTGCAGCAACGCACAGACCAGTGCTATACCACCTAGAAGAATGTTTGACAGGAAGACAATTTGAACCTGGCAGAGGTCCACAGATGACAGTCACCCAACTTCGGCTTGGTAGCACAGCTTCCTTCCACTAGGCCAACATAGCTCTCTCTTGGTCGTCGTCATTGTTATTGTTGTTTAATGCTGTCAAGTCGTAGATGACTCATAGTGACCCTATGAACAAACAGCCTGAGCCGCAGGCCCGAGGGCCCTTTGGGATTAGGGCAGCCTCCTGGTTCAAACCCTAGGCCCAGGCTGGCTAGCCTCACTCCAGGAACAGAGCAAACCTGCACGTCAAACACATTCCGGGAAAAGCAGTCCACTCCAAAAGCTTGCCACGATTCTTGCACTCCCACCACCACGCTCCTGCCTTTGGCAAGGAGAGCTTCCCAAGAGCCTGGGAGGAGACAGCCAAACCAGGAACAACATGGCCACTTCTTCCCAGCTGCCTTGGGCTTAAGGCCGCCTCCTGGTTCAAACCGTAGGCCCAGGCTGGCTAGCATCACTCCAGGGACAGAGCAAACCTGCAAGTCAAACACATTCCCGGAAAAGCAGTCGACTCCAAAAGCTTGCCACGATTCCTGCACTCTATGGCACACACCTTAACTGATTTTGAAGTGTTTCTTTGCTCTGTTCTGATGAATGCTTCCTGGTCCAAGTATAGGTTTCACATAAGTGCAATCAAGTGTTCTGAGACTCCCATTCTTCTCAAAATTTGCCACATTTTGTTGTGATCCACACAGTTAAATGCCTTTGCATAGTCAATGAAACACAGATAGACATTCCTATGGTACTTTGCTTTCAACGAAGGTCCATCTAAAACTGGTTATAATGTCCCGAGTACCATGGCATCTTTTAAACCCAGCCTGCACATCTGGCTGTTCTCTGTTGATGTATGTTCCAATCAGTTTTGGATAAGATATTAAAAAGTATACATTTTTATGAGTTCCATCATGCTCCCTCACATATGCTTAATTATATCTAGAATTACTTTGAAGTGGAGAGAATAAATACGATAAGATTAAAATTCAAGACTTGAATATTTATTTCTATGATTGTTAGCTAGATGATCTTAGGAAATGTTGCTTCGTATATGTGCTACTTTGACTGCAAAATGTCACAATTCTTTATCCCTCTACCTATTCATGTCCTTGGTAATGTGACCTTGCACTTCTTTTCAGCTTTGTGATTGGTCAGTAGAGTGAGGCAGTTGTTGTGTGTCAGATCTTTCCTGCAGCAACTGATCAATCTATAACTAAAACCTGTTTTTGTGTGCTGTCAATTCAGAAATGATCTGTAGGTGACCCTCTAGAGGGTTTTCAGAGGCAGTAAATCACACAGAAGGAGATTGCTCATCTTTCTTCTGATTTATAACTGACAATAGTTTCTTAAGGATCCCAGCAGAGATTAGCAGAACATCTCAGTTGAACTCAACAGATATTTCTAATTTGTAGGATCGTAAAATACATAAATTATTGCTTTTAATCATTAAGTTGACTTAGTGAATCTCTGAGATTGTTACTCCATCTGTAAAATGGAGATAATTATACCTGCCCCAGAAAGTCAGCATGGGGATGAAAGGCTGGAAGAAATACTTCAGAGTCTATCACCATGACTGACGTGTAGTGTGTGTCTAATTAATGTCAACTACTTTTATACTTCTCTTATCAGCTCCACCTCTCTTGTCACCCTTTTCCTCCCTACAGCCCTTGCCTTCGGATTGGAATAGCAAATAGTCAACCTTTTGGAGAATTTGATTGCGACAAAGATGGCTAAGGTGCTGTGAATGTGTAATTAAAATGATGAATGCTCAGCTCGCATTAAAATAGCAGGCCTGGTGGGTGCACTAGAGCACATCTTGATTAAGCACTTTGACCCACGTGCTTTCTTGCTGGCTGCAGACCAAGTCCTGAGTGTTGCTGAGTGAGGCTGAATGACAAGCACAGCTTGATTCTGAGAGGCATGAAGCTTGAGGTGCTGACTTTATTGCATGCCACCAATTCACAGTTGGTATTTCTGGATCAGTTAATCATTGAGTTTGCGTTACAGAAAAGTTTTCATGAATAACCATTGTATGTCTGATCTAGCATGGGTGTATTTTAGACCTGTTGAATATACCATGGACTGCTAGAAGAATAAAGAGGTTTGTCCTGGAGAGGGTGAAGCCAGGCTGCTCCTTGGAGTCAAGGATTCTGAAGCTTCATCTGGAATGCTTTGGACTTGTTGCGAGAAGGGTCCAGTCCTTGGAGAGGGACATCATATTTGGGAGAGTGGAAGGACAGCAGAAGAGAGGAAGACCCTCGATGAGATGGATTGATTCAGTGACTGGGTTTATGGGAGTAGGTGTGTCAGAGACGGTGAAGTTGGCACAGGATAGAGAAGGGTTTAGGGCTGTTGTATCTACATACATAGGGTTGCTATGAGTCACAAGTGACTCGGCAATACATAGCAACAACATAGCTCCTAATAAAACAATTGTTGCTGATGTTGTTAGGTGCTATCAAGTTTAAGTACAATACATATTGATCCTATGAGCAAAATATTTGAACCCTGCTCTATCCTGTGCCACCCTCGGCCTTCCTAACACCCAAGAGCCCGTTGTAGCAGTCATCGTGTCAATCCACCTGGTTGAGAGTCTTCCTGTCCTCTGCTTATTCTCCACCCTTCCTGGAATCACACCCTTCTCCAAGGAATAGCTCCTTCTTACAACATGCCCAAGTATATGAGACAAAATCTCATTATCCTTGCCTCCAAAGAGCACTCTGGCTGCACACTCTCAGAGACGTATTTGTTATTTTGACCTTCTATGTAAAGTGCAGGGCTCTTCTCTAACACCACAGCTCAAAAGCAACAATTTTTCTTCTGTCTTCCTTATTCATCATCCAGTTCTCAGATGCATAGCAAATGATTGGAAAGGCTTTTGCCCAAATTCAGCACACCTTAAACTTGTCCTCAACAAGTATAACTATGCTCTATTTTTAAATCCTTTCCAAATGCAGATCTCCTCATATACATGAATGCTGCAATCACTCTGTTTCAAGGATGGAATGTCTGAAGTTCTTTAGTCCTGTCCTAAGTTTGGCTGATAGATCTGCAGTACAACTATCTAACCAAAGTTGAGAGTCTTATCTTTTTGAGACCAAGTTGCAGTGAAATTTAATAGTGCCTCCTGGGCTGAATACTATATGTTGTCCAATGACTGTATTATAGTGATAGCTGTTGTTAGAGCATTCATTTGCCTGCATTGCCTATTGCCAGATGTTTGTAGTGTTTTCAGATGCCTTGAGTCTTTCTTATTTCCTCTTGGTGGTAAATAAATATATAGTAAAACATTTTACATTTTGCACATATACAGTTCAGTGTCCTTAAATTATTTTCATCATGTCATTTGGCCATCTCTATAATCAGCTTATAAGCTTTCCTATCCCTTTAATAGAAGCTCAGTGTCAAGGCAATAAATTTCTCTATCTTCTCTCATGCCTATTAGCCACTTTTGAATGTCTACATTTGTTTATTCTAGATACTTCATCTGAGTAGGCTCATGCTGTATTTCTAATCTTGTGACTGACTTATTTAGCACAATATCATGTAGCCTTCTTTAAAACTTTATTTACATTTATAGGAATCCACTGTATGTATATATAAAATATTCTTTATGTGTTTATCTTTTGGTACCATTTAGTTTGTTTCCATCATTTGGATATTGTGAATAATGCATCAATTAATACTGGTGACAATCTGAAACTTGGATTTCTTTATATTGATTCATATATTGCTGTAGTCCTCTGTTTATGCATTGGATAATGTAACACACATGACTTCAAGGTGTCAGTAACCCTGCTTTTGTAGAGGAACTTCTGCTCTAGTAAATTAGCCAACTAGATGTATCATAGGACATTTGAAGCAGGGGAAGAAACCTATGTGACTTTACATTGTTTTGATCTGAAGAAGATTCTGCTGCATAAGAGAGCTTGTTATGGCCCCAGGAAAGCTAAGCCTATACTTAATCGTCTTCTCACTCCTATGTCCCAGTCCTGGGCTTGTCCAATATTGTGACCGTGTCCTGGTATTCCTCATTGTGCTAGCCCTTGAGTCCCAGTATTGCATAATACTTAGAATGAAGACAGAGACATAACTGTGTGAATGTGTTAATTTCATTTTATAATTGATTCTCATATTGATACTGCTATTTGGCAACAGGTAATATTTATAAAAAATATTTTTATGAGCAATGGAAGCATTTGAATCTAGGCAGTAGAGGGTTAGTCATTTTCGCCAAAAGGGTTCATTAAATTCTGAACATCGACATGCAACAAATAAATTGCTACTTTGATTTTTAATATGTGTTGTTGTTGTTGTTATGTGCTGTTGAGTCGCTTGCAACTCATAGTGACCCTATGTAAAACAGCCCTAAACTCTGCTCTGTCCTGTGCCAATTGCACTGTCTCTGACACTCCCATCCCGATTAACCCAGTCACTGAATCGTAACTTATGAAATACTTCAGCTATTTTATTTTAAAGAGGTATCTGTTGTTTCATGTTGCTTTTGGGGGTTATATGTTTATGTACAAGCTCTGTTGGCTTGGGAGTAAAGGAGAGAGAAATGTGACATTTTGGAAACCTCTAGAAAGAGTGTGAAAGCCTTCCTATTGTTCTAAGATTTCACATGTTCATTTTCTGAATCCAGTGTTGTGGGTGGTGGGAACAATATCTAAAGACACTTTTTATAGTCGACAATTAGCCAAATTCTTCTTTGCTGTCAGGCACATTTTATCCTCTCTATTCTGTGCTCTAAGAGCTCTCAGTCTGATATCTGCTGCGGCGGAGCATCCGTTACTAATCATATTTTTCTCTGCCTGTATATACGCGCGCGCGTGTGTGTGTGTGTGTGTGTGTGTGAAACAAAGAGGGAGGGAGAGAGAGAAAAGAGAGAGAGGAAAAAAAATGAGACTGAGAATGGGGCAGAGACATGGGAGCAATAATGAAACAGTAAAGCAGGAGAGAATAAGAGTGCACATTGCTTCAGATTAAAAGTGTGTCCACTCGTGATCTATTTGGAAATTCAGAGTGAAAATTAATGATAACAAAAGTAAGGGAGGATTTATTAACTGAGTTTACACACAGGATAAGGGATATTTGTGTCATGTTCTTGTAACATTTGAAATCATGCTATCATTTGGAAGAAACTAGTAGCACTTTAGTCAAGGTAGTACTGATACAACCTAGCATGATCTCAGGTGCTGTGTTGACTGTTTTCTTTCAGAATTTAGTGATATATTGCTGCTCTGTGCTGTCAAGTCACAACTAACCCACAGCTTACCCTACAGAAGCTATTCAGAGTGAATAAATCACATGGGAGGAACTATCCATTCTTTTTGCAGAGAGCAGCTGGTGGATTTGAACCCTGTGCCTTTCAGATGCAGTACAGCTTCTTACCACTAACCACTGAAGTGGTACATTGTGGTTATGTGCTGTTGAATCACTTGCGACTCGTAGCGACTGGATGTACAACATCCCCAAATCCTGCTCTATCTTGTGCCAATCGAACCGTTTCCGATATAGCCCCACCCCCCAATACCCCAGTCACTGAATCAATCCACCTCATAGAGGGCCTACCCCTCCTGCACAGTCCCTTCACCCTACCAAGCATGATGTCCCTCTCCAAGGACTGGTCCCTCCTTGTAACATGCCCAAAATATGTCAGATGAAGCCTCAGAATCCTTGCCTCCAAGGCACCACCCAGTTTAAACCTCTCCAGAGTCAATCTGTTTGTTTTCTTAGCAGTCCATGGTACCCTCAATACTCTTCTCCAGCACCGCAGCTCTAACGCATCAATTATCCTTCTATCCTCTCTAGCCCTTGACCAACTCTCTGATGCATAACAAGTGATTGCAAAGATCATGGCCGGGATCAGGTGTACCTGAGTCTCCAGACTCACCATTGTTCTTTAGTACTTTGGAGAGGTCCCTAACAGTAGACTTTCCCATTGCAATAGGTCTTTTAATTTCCTGGCTGCTGGTGCCAAGATTATTGACTGTGGAGCCAAGCAAACTAAAGCTGTGAACAATCTTAATCTCTTCACCATCCATCTTGACACTGTTAATTGGTCCACTGGTGAGAATCTTTGTCTTCTTGATACTGAGCCTCAATCCATATTGAAGGCTGCAGTCCTTGACCCTCTGCAATAAGTGCTTCAGGTCCTCCTCAGTTTCAGGAAGCAAGGTTGTGTCATCTGCATAACGAAGATTGTTGATAGATCTTCCACTAATCCTGATGCCACCCTTCTTCTCATAGAGCCAAGCCTCTTGGATAATTTGTTCTGCATACAGGTTGAAAAGGAAGGTAGATAGGACACATCCCTGGCACACACCTTTCCTAACTTTGAACTACGCAGTCAGTGTTTCCTTGCTCTCTTCTGATGACTGCCTCTTGGTGCAAGTATAGGTTTCACATTAGCACAATCAAGTGTTCTGCGTTTTCCACTCTTCTCAGAGTCAGCCACAGTTTGTTATGATCCACACAGTCAAATGCCTTTGCATAATCAATGAAACACAGATATACATTCCTCTGGTATTCCCTGCTTTCAAGTAAGATCCATCTAACATTAGCCACAATATCCCTAGTACCACGACCCTTTCTAAACCCAGCCTGGACTTCCGGCAGTTCTCTGATGACATGCTGGTCCAGTTGTTTTGGATATTCTTCAACAGAATCTTGCTTGCATGTGAAATCAACGATATTTTTCTATAGTTTCAACACTCTGTTGGGTCGCCCTTTTTTGGAAAGGGAACAAATATAGACCTCTTCCAGTCACTTGGCCAAGTGGTTGTTCTTCAGATTTCTTGGCACAACTTGGTGAGCACATCCAGGGCAGCATCTGTTAGTTGAAATACATCAATTGGTATACCATCTATTCCTGGGGTCTTATTTTTTTGCTATTTCCTTCAAAGCAGCTTGAACTTCTTCCTTCATCACCGTAGGCTCTTCTCATATGTTATTTCATCAAATTCTTCTGTTTCTGCCAATTCCTTTCGATACAGTGACTCAGTATATTCTTTCCATCTTCTTTTAATACTTCCTGGATCATTTAATATTCTGCCTAAAGTATCCTTGATCATAGCAACTCGAGGTTTGACTTTGTTCTTCAGTTCCTTGAGCTCAAGAAATGCAGAGTGAGTTCGGCCCTTTCGATTTTCTGATTCCAGCTCCTTGAACATTTCATTGTAATATTTTACTTTGTCTTCCCATACCGCCTTTTGGAAACTTCTGTTCCACTCTTTAGTATCCTGAATTCGAATTCTTCCTTCTGATTTAGCTTCTCTGCACTCCAGTGCAATATTCAGAGTTTCTTTTGATAGCCTTTTTGGTCTTTTATTTCTCCTCTCTCTTTGTAATAACCGTTTTCACTCTTCCTGGATGATACCTTTGATATCCTCCCACAGCTCATCTAGTCTTCACCCATTAGTGTTCAAGGCCTCAAACCTGTTTCTGAGATGGTTCTGAAATTCAGGTGGGATATACTCAAAGTTATATTTTGGGTCTCGTGGATTCGGTTTAATTTTCCTCAGCTTCAGCTTGAACTTTTATATGAGTAGTTGGTGGTCTGTTCCACAATTAGCTCCTGGCCTAGTTTTCACAGCTGATATTGAGCTTCTTCAGTGGTTCTTCCCGTAGATGTAATCAATGTAATTCCTATGCATACTATCAGGTGAAATCCATGTGTATAATCTGTGTTTATGTTTCTTATAAAATGTATTTGCAGTGAATAAGTCATTGATTGTTCAAAATTCAATCATTCTATCTCCAGCTTCATTTTTGTCACTGAGTCCATGTTTTCCAACTACGATTCTTCTTCTCTGTTGCCAACTTTTGCATTTCAGTCACCCATTTTTATCAATGCATCTTGATTGCATGTTTGATCCATCTCCAACTGTAAAAGTTGGTAGAAATATTCTATTTCCTCTTATTTGGCTCCGGTTGTTAATGCATATATCTGAATGATAGTGGTATTCACTGGACTTCTTTGTATGTATATGGATATTGTCCTATCACTCACAATATTGTATTTCAAGACAGATCTAGAAATGACCTTTTAAACTATGAAAACAACCCCATTTTTCCTCACTTTTTCTTCACCAGAATAATATATGATCACCCAACTCCAAATGCCCCATGCCAGTCCATCTGATCTTATCAATACCTAGTTTGTCAATATTTATGCATTCCATTTCTTCCTTAACAATATCTAATTTTCCTTAATTCGTGGTTCTCACATTCCATGTTCCAGTCACTAGTATCTGCTTACAACTGTTCCTCTTACTTTGTATTTCAATACTTGAAAGCTCCACCTCAGTTGGCCTGTTAGTCTGTGTGTGTTCTGTTGTACATAGGGTTTTCAGAGGCTTGCTATTTCAGAAGTGGAGGACTAATCCTTCTTCCTAGTCTGCCTTAATCTAAATGCTCAGATTTAAAAAGTATCTGACAGACAAGCATTTTACAGAAAAAAGTGAAAGATATACCCCTAATTTTGGAATTAACAATTAGTTTCAGTGTTGTCCCTGCCCTTGGCACAAGTGTCTTGACCCAATTTTTCCATGTTCCACCATCCACCAGGATATCCATCCACTTCTACCCACTCCCTTCAACAACTATCTCCCATTGTCCAAACCTTGATGTGATAGGTTGTATCTGAAGCTTTCTTGGCTTCTGTGATTCCAAACACGTCAGCTGCTGACAATTTCTTATGCTGTGAACAGTGTCTCTTAAATTTAGTGGTAAAGTTTCTCAAAAGAAGGTCATGTTAGTGAAACAAATTTCTAGACTTTAGAGTACATATCTCATGGATGTACATTTTTATTCTTGAACTTTATTTTATTGTTACAACCTTTGAACAAAAGATATATATTAATCAGGCAGATAACAAATAAAATTGGATGTTGAATGGTGTTAACCTTATTTTGTTAACTGTATTCTCCAGCTACTGAACATTCTTTGTTTTGTTCCACCCTCTGGAGCACTTTGTGAACCCCAGCCTCTTTTACCCTATGCTTTTTGCATTGTGTCACCAGGTGCTGTGGAATCAAAAAACGGTCCTGACCTCTTTCTGAGTCTTAGATGTTTTACTCAAAGTATGACTTTTACTTTTACGTGAACTTTCTTTAGCCACTCATGACCCTTATTGAAATAAAGAAGAATCTTTAAATGCTTTCATGAAGACCTATGCATTTTGCCGGCATCCATATTTTCAGTTGGTTGCCTTCAATGAATTTACCTGTCAAAGGGAATAAAACTTCATTAATTTAATTGACTCCATATTCAGAAAATTCATGATAATTTCTCTTAATTTATCTCCTTCATTCTTGGAGCACACATGAACTATAATATTTTACACTTCTAATTTGTAAAATATTTAGTAGCATAATGGCAAGAAGTTAAGCTACAATGTTGAAAGTATGCCTTCCAAATCCACCAGAAGCCCCACAGGAGAAGGATGAGCAATTTCTTCCCACGTGATCAGCTGCCTTTGAAAATCTGCCAGAGTTGTTAGGTATGGGTTGTTCCAACTTGACTGGACACAATAACGACAATTTAAAAAAAAAAAGAAATACCTTTCTTGAAGGATAGGAAGACTGCTCCTTTGAGATTAACTGCTTCTGGAAACCTGTCAGGTGGTCAGCTATGGGATGGTTCCAACCCCATGGGAGACAACAACAACCACCTATGTTGCAATTTCAAAAAATATACTTTAATTGTAAAAGTGACCTTGATATTAGAATATTAATTTCTATATAAATAAACCATTGCATGCCGTAGAACTTCCTTAGCTCTGACATCATGGATGACCTACTTATCTACTGGATTCATAACTTTTTTTTTAGATGTTTATTTATTGTGATTTGGGTGGAAGCTTATAAAGCGTACTTTTTAAAATGAATTATGGATCAACATAGCATTATATAACACCAATGAAAATACATATGATATCTGATGACACATTTAATCCACACAGAGTATCGTTCTAGTATGGTTGCCTGGGAAGGGAAAGTAGAACATTAATTAATAGATGATAAGCACTTGTTAAGATGGATTGAGAATGTATTTACATAGATAATTGAGTGATAATTTTACATGCAACTATAGGATTTTTAGGCCCAATCTTCCTCTTAGCAGTATCAAAACAGTTGCTTACTAGCTAGACATGACTCACTTTACTGCAAATCTGATTAACTTAGACCCTCAGTATCAGATACAAGGAGAAAAGATTTTTCCTTTCAACTCTTAAACTTGAAGGAAGATATATATCTATCTTTACTTATAAGTAATAATTATTTTGAGAATTTGCTTTATATCAGGTACTAAATAAGATGTTGTTGTTGCTGTTGTTGTTGTTGTTGTTGTTGTTGTCATTGAGTCATAGGCGACTCATAGAGACCCTATGAATGAAAGACCTGAATGCTTGTATAACTTCCATCTTTTCTCCAGGTTCATAGAGTTTCTGGAGGCAAGCTATTTTGGAAGTGGGTTGTTGTTGTTGTTGTTGTTATGTGCCGTCGAGTCGTTTGCGACTCATAGCGACCCTGTGTACAATAGCCCTAAACCGTGCTTTATCCTGTGCCAATCTCATTGCCTCTGACACACCCATCCCGAGTACCCCAGTCACTGAATCAATCCACCTCATAGAGGTCTTCCCCTCCTGCGACGTCCCTCCACTCTACCCAGCATGATGTCCCTCTCCAAAGACCTGTCTCTCCTTACAACATGTCCAAAGTATGTCAGACGAAGCCCCAGAATCCTTGCCTCCAAGGAGCAGCCTGACAACAACAACAACGATGAATCTGTTTGTTTTCTTGGCTGTCCATGGTATATTCAATATTCTTCTCCAGCACCACAGCTCAAAGGCGTCAATTCTCCTTCTATCCTCCCTAGTCATTGTCCAACTCTCTGATGCATAACAAGTGATTGCAAAAACCGTGGCCTGTATCAGGCATACCTTAGTCTCCAGAGAGACACTGTTGCTCTTGATTATTTTGGAGAGGTCCCTAACTGCAGACTTTCCCATCACAATACGGTTTTTGATTTCCTGGCTACTGGTGTCAAGAGTGTTGACCATGGAGCCGAGCAAACTGAAGCTGTGAAAAATCTCAATCTCTTCGCCATCCATCCTGATGCTACCGATTGAATACCACTCCTATTTTCAAGCTTGTTTTGATCGGGAAGCTTGACCAAACACTGTCTACCATGAGTGACCGTTATTGCATTTGACACATCAGTGTCACAGTATTCAGCATTACAGCAACCACAGAGTCATCTCTGTACAATAAATGAACAGACCAGTGCTATATAACCTAGAAGCATGTTTAACTGAAACCAATTAAAACTAAGGCCTGAGGGCAGCAGAATAAATCACCCATAGTAGCATCACTTTCGGTCCACCAGGACATCTGAGCTCTCGCTATGTTGTTGTTGTTGTTAAGTGCTGTCGAGTTGTAGGCGATTCATAGCGACTCTATGGACTAAAGACCTGAAAACTTATATAACTTGGTCTTAGGAGTTGCAATCCTTACTATTGCACCTTCCTGACACCACCTTTCTCACCGTTCAGATGTCTTTCGAACTTGACTTTGATAGTATTTTAACTCTTGATTTTTCTGATGGTAATTTTGACATGCTGTATCACTATCTCAAATCAACCTTGTTTAAGATCTATTTTTCTAGAACCACAGAGTCCTGCTCATGGTCTTATATTTGGATAATATAACAGATTGATTTTAAGTCAGAGTTATGGCCTTTTTCCTTTCTATTTTCCTGCTCTCTCTTATTAATGACAGTTGTTGAATGACGGTAGAGCAAGTTCTGTGGGGGTTAAATCCAAACTCTTGGTACCACATTTCCTTCATATAGGAAGAAACAAATTTAGCAATAATTATATGAAAAAAAATTAGATTCCTAATTCTGATGAAATAGAAGCTTGTTCTGGTGGCCTTGCATTAGGGTAGAAAAACAGCAGAATATCATACAGAGAATTTATTTAGTTATCTAAAACAGGCACGGTTTGTAGAAGAGACAAAAATTGACATCTTAGATCTCATCACCAATAGAAGATTTAGTTGCTGATAATTACTGTAGTTCATGAAACTTCATCAGTGAGGTACCTTTTATTCTGACTTACAAAGAGGTGCTCTTATTATGGATAACTGATGAAAAAAAATCTGTCTCTTTTAAAATGTCAGAAAGAACTAAAGAGTAATAGAAAAAGAGAAATCTATTGATATAAAGTAGTAGAGAATCAAAGCCCATTACTTAATTCAAGACTGTGGGTAATTGTTAGAGTCTAACACTATTGTTATCGATGATATCTCAATGTTGTTGTTGTTGTTATGTGCTGTCGAGTCGCTTGCGACTCATAGCGACCCTATGTACAACAGCCCTAAACTC
>NW_006399857.1:2202746-2204882 GCF_000299155.1 Elephantulus edwardii
TACTCTTCTCCAGCACCACAGCTCAAAGGCATCAATTCTCCTTCTATCCTCCTTGGTCATTGTCCAACTCTCTGATGTATATCTGTTATTTATTTTTTCACTCTTAGTGTATAGACAAATATTCCTCTGGACTAATAATTTCCTTTCATTTTGCCCCTTTTCAGTTCATTTTCCTTTATTTAAATTGCAGTGAATGTGTTTGAGTTGTCATATATTTCTTATTGCACATTTACTTACATTTCATGTCTCCAGAAACTCTATGAACTTGGATAAATGTCAATAGTTTTAGAGGGGCTTCAGGCCTCTTGTTCACAGGGTTGCTGTGAGTCGTGCTCGACTCAAAGGAAATCAACAACAAGAAGCTACCTTTCTTTACATTCATGAGCAATTTTCTGCATATCCACCTAAATTTATCTAATATTTTTATACCATAGCACACTGTTTTTAGTTTTTGTCTCATTTCAACTAGTTGTTGATAGATGATATCAAATTGACAACAACGTATAGCAAAATTTTGAACAGCAAACCAGGACCCTTGCACCATCCTGGACCATGATTACCATCAATTATATACTTGAGCTCATTGCTACATCCACTATGCCAACATATCTAGTTTAGTAATTTCCCCTCGTGTTTACTCTCCAACTTTCCAGGTATGACGCCCTTTTCCAAGGACCAACACCTCATAATAATTTGCCCAAATATGTAAGACAAAGTTTCATCATCCTTACCCATAAAGGACATGCTGCTTTCACCTTTTCCAAGGCATATTTATTCTTTTGACAGAGTATCCCTGGGATACTCTTTTCCAGCACCACATTCAAAGACATCAATTCTTCATGTCATCTTTAATCATTGTCCAACTTACAGATGCATCAGAAGTAATTGAAATGATTATGGCTTGAATCATGCCTGTAAATTGACATCACTCATCTGCAGCACCTTGGAGAGGTCTTAACAGCAGATTTTCCCGATGCAATGCATCCATTAATTTCTTGAGAACTGTTGCTAAGGGTATTGATTATGTATCCAAGCAAAATTAATTTGTTAACCACTTCAATCTTCTTTCCATCTATCATGATGTTGTCTATTGGTTCAGTGGTAAGGATTATTACTTTTATTCTCCTCAAGGAAATATTTCTTTTACTTTCTCCTTGCTCTTTTGGGCTGCTCCATACTTTTGTTTGTTTGTTTAATTGTGATTTTAATGAACGTTTACAGAAAAGTTGGATTTCAGGTTTTCATTCATTCATTGATGCTCATCTTTCTCCCTCCTCATATTGAAAGCTATACTATTTGGTCTTCTGCTATAAGCACTTCAAGTCTTCCTTGCTTTCACCAAACATTGTTGGGTCATCTATGTAATTCAGGTATTCTAATTCTGACATCACAATATTCTTCATAAAGTACAAATTCTTGGGTGATTTGCTCAGCATACAAATTAAACAAGTTTGGAGAAAGGATACAGCCCTAATGCAAACCTTTCTTGATTTTCAATTATGCAGTATTCCCTACTATGTTCAGACAACAGCTCCCACATAATCTTGATTTTAAACCATGTAGTTCTTTCCTGCACTGTTCAGACAACAGATTCCTAGTAGAATATATAGGAATATGATTGACCATAGAGGCAATTGGCAGCATCAGTGGCTTGATGGACGGTGAAGAGATTGAGATTGTTAACAGCTTTAGTTAGCTTGGCTCCATAGTCAACACTCTTGGCACCAGAAGCCAGGAAATTAAAAGAAATATTGTAATGGGAAAGGCTGCTATTAGGGACCTCTCCAAAGTACTGAAGAGCAGTGGTGTCACTCTGGAGATTAAGGTGCTTCTAATACAGGCCATGGTCTTTGTCATCACTTGCTATGTGTCAGAAAGCTGGACAATGATTAGGGAGGAGAGTTGATGCCTTTGAGCTGTGATGTTGGAGAAGAGTACTAAATATAACATGGACTGTTAAGAAAACAAACAGGTTCATCCTGCTGTTGTTATGTGCTGTCGAGTCGCCTGCGACTCATAGCGACCCTATGTACAACGGCCCTAAACTCCGCTTTGTCCTGTGCCAATCGCACTGTCTCTGACACTCCCATCCCAATTATCCCAGTCACTGAATCAATCCACCTCATAGAGGGCCTT
>NW_006399857.1:2205360-2224738 GCF_000299155.1 Elephantulus edwardii
TGATGCTGCCAATTGGTCCAGTGGTGAGAATCTTTGTCTTCTTGACATTGAGCCTCAATCCATATTGTAGGCTGCAGTCCTTGAAACTCTGCAGCAGGATTGGTTATGCGGATGACACAACCCTGCTTGCTGAAACTGAGGAGGTTCATCCTAGAGAGAGTTAAACCAGGCTTCTCCTTGAGGCAAGGATTATGAAGCTTTGTCTGACATACTTTTTGGCATGTTGCAAGGAGGACCAGTCCTTGGAGAAGGACGTCATGCTTGGGAGGGTGGAGGAACAGTGCAGGAGAGGAAGACCCTCTATGAGGTGGATTAATTCAGTGACTTGTGTAACCAGGATAGGTGTGTTGGAGACAGTGAGATTGGCGTAGGATAGAACACGGTTTGGGGCTGTTGTACATTATGAGTCACAGGTGACTCGATGGCACATAAAACAACAACATAGCTGTGGAAAAAATCACTGAAGAAGATCAATGTTGGCAGCCAAAATCAAACCAGGTGCTGCTTGTAGAACACACCCTCAATTACACATTTGTAAACTTAAATTGAAGAGAAAGAAAATCAAAAGTCTACAAGATGTAAAATAAGATCTTTAGGCCATCCCACCTGAATTTAAAAACTAGCTTGAGCTGTTGAACACTAATGATTACAGACCAGATGAGTTGTAGGATGACATCATGGATATCATACATAAAGAAAGCAAAAGATTCTTTCAAAGACAGGGAAGGGGGAAAAAAAACAGCACACACACACACAATAAAACCCAAAAAAAAAGGATTTTAGAAGAGAAGAAAAATTTCATTAGAATGAGGAGAAGGCAAAATAATGGAAAGAAATACTGAAGTAAAATATGAACAGAGAATTTCAAAGGGTAGCTCAAGAAGACAAAGCAAAATATTGTAATGAAATGTGCAAAAAGCTGGAATTGGAAAATTAAAAATGCTTGAAGTTTCTTTAGCTGAAATGATTGGAAAATGAATTCATATTTTGAGCTGCAAGCTGAAGAATGCATAAGCGAGATCTAGAATGATCCAGGAAGCACTGAAAGAAGATGTAAGGAATACAAAGAGGCGCTGTACCAAAAATAATTAGAAGACAAAGTATCATTTCAGGAAGTAGCATATGGTTGAGAACAAATAGTAATGAATGCAAAACTTCAACCTGCACTAAAAGTGTTGGCAAAAATAAGGTCCTAGGAATTAATGAGATACCAATTGACATGTTTCAACAGATCCAGCCCTGGACAGGCTCAACAGCCTGTATCAGAAAATTTGAAAGACACTTACCTGACAAAGTGTTCAGAAGATAACCTTGTTTGTTTCCATGTCCTTAAAAAATGGAAATTATTGGATAATATCATTATTATTACACACAAGTAATATCTTACTGAAGATCATCCTCAAATTTTGGAACAGTATATTGACAGAGAATAGCCAGAAGCTCAAGCTGATTTTAGAAGAGGCCATGCACCAGGCATATCATTGCTGATATTGAATGGATATTGTCTGAAAGCAAAAAGTAACAGTTGAATGTCTATTTTGAGTTTTAATAAATATGCAAAAGTATTTAACTGTATGGATCATAACAAATTATGGATAACATTTCGAAGATCAGGGATCCCAGCATACTTAATTGTGTTCTAGCAACTTTCTGTTCAGCAAAACAGAAGATGTTGTTTTTGAATCTTAAATTCTTAGGGACTCTGTTTCTTCTGCCTAGAAGATTTTTCTTGAATCTTCTTCATTTTACGCTTTAACTCTATTACACAGTATTATCACCAGCTCAATTTTTAGTATTCTGTATGCAAAATATGTTGAATATACTATCAACATTCTAAAGGATAAATAATTGTGTTAGAATAAATAAAGCCATGCTATTCTTTACAAGGGGCTATGAAAAGAGCTGAACTTACTCACTTTAGATACTTCATTAGGAAAGATTATCAGAAAGGACATCAAGTTTTGTTTTTTGGTTTTTTTATTATTAAATTTCATTAGTTTTAATGAACATTTACAGAGATTTTGGGTTTTCATTCATTCATTGTTGCACTGTTTTCTCCACCCTCCTTCCCAGTTCGTTTTTCTTTCCCCCCTACCATGTCTGTTTTAATTGTCCAATTGCCACAGTGCTTATCAAAGCCAGTTCTGATTAATCTCCTTTGTCAGTGTGTCCCTTGCCATTCCCTATCACTCCTCCCTGAGAGAGACTTCACCCTGATTCATAAGGAAAAGGGTTTGGCGTATTCTCTTAGCTACTTCCTGCTGAAAAGGGATGCTGTGGATTTCAGGGTGAAGGTCTTCTCTCACTACTCTAAAGGACCCCTTTGGTAGTACGAAACACATAGACTATTATGGAGATTGATTTTGGAATTTAGATGCACTGTTATTAATTGTGCTTAGCCGTACATGTTCATATCCTTGAAGATGTATCATGAAAGTGTTGCAGCCTAGAAGATACAAATTTAACTAACAAGTTAAAAGTGCATGAGTCAAAAATTGAAAAGCAATAATATTCCGAGTAGAGGTTCTAATAGTGGCACAAATCAAGTTACAGAGGTAAGGTGGTTCTTACAATAAAAGGCCTATAGACTAGCATTTTGTCTATTATAGTGTAGAGGTTAGGAACCACAAGATGTAGAGGCTCAGCTATGTCATTTATGGTTCTTAAGTCCTGGAGCAAATTCCATCTATCACTGGGTTGTTTTACAACTTGGAAGTTCACATGCAAGGTAGAGGTGAAGTAAGGATCTGCTTATGAGGTTTTCTGTCCATTCCAACAACTACGAAATAGTGAGAAGAGTGGGACCTCAGAAGCCTTTTAGGACCAATTAGTAGGCTCTGTGTACAGGAGAAAACGAATATACTTACCAGTAATGTTAATGCTCACCCACAGCTCTTCTGGGAGGATCTAAATCATTGAAGTGTCCTCCTTTGTTTCCAGCTGGGAGCTGGGGCCTGTCAGTCCTGTCTGTCACGAGGACCTGATGTGGGTCACCTTGGTCAAATGTCCTTCAGAGCCACACTTAAAGCAAGTGAGTGGGAGCTTCCTCTCTACTCCCTTGCCTATCTGTGGCTTTCGTCTGTGACACTGTCTACTGAAGTGGCCCAGCTTTCCACAGTGGAAGCAATTCTGACCTCCTTTATTACCTTTGGGTGGCACTGTATATGAGTAAGACTTCCTTTTCCTGTCACAGGCCTTAAACTGGCAGCAATAGCTGCCCCAATAATTTTGGCCATTCTCTGGTCTTTTCTCTTCCCTTTAGATCCCAGTTGTTAAAAGAGGGAAAAATTTTAGCAAAGGACATCAAGTTTTGTAAAGCAAAAGCTAACACAGTGATGAAAATTTTCACTGAAAGGGATTTTCATAATAACCACAAAAATGTACTCAGACATAACAAAAATCAAGAGGTTAGAGTCTTTTTCATTCTGTTATATATAAGGTTGCCATCACTCAGAGTTGACTTAAAGGCAATTAACAACAGCAATAAAGGGCATCAGTGTGAGATGGAAATCCCATGCATAGGAATATAGACCGGGAAAAATTTTTAGGTTGCCTTTTGATCCTTAATTTGGTGACTTATAATAAATATGTAACTTTTTCATTATTCTCTGAGTTAGGAATTTGATGAGAGCATTGCTAAGCATTTATGTTTCATGTGATATTCGATGGGTGATGGGATAACTAGAAAGGGTTTTTTTGTTGTTTTTTTCACAGTTAGTACTTTTTTAATTGTTGAAAGTATTGCAAGCATACACCAATTCAATAGTTTTGACATAAACAATTTAGTGACATTAATTATAATCTTTAAGTTATGCAACTATACTCCTGTTTGGAATTGCTCCTCTCCATTAATATAGAAAGTTTAATATAACTTTACTCACATACTGGCATTTGGTATTGGCTGTAAACTGAGAGCTAAGCAGGCGCTACCAGCTGATGGCTTCAGTTTTTCCATATGGTTCTCTCCACAGGTCTGCTTGTGCTTCCTCACAGTGTGGTGGTTGGGTTTCCAGGAAAAGCATTGCACACAGGAAGGATGGAAGCTGTGCACACCTTTAACAATCTAGCCTCAGGAGCTCGATAGCATTTAAACTACATTTATAGTTTAAAATAGATATTAAAGGTAGACCATGTTCAAAGACAAGATAAATAGGCTTCACTCGTTGAGCGACAAGGTCATATTTTAAAAACAGTACATTGAAGGGATGATATTTTATCTTTGGAAACACAATCCATTACATTGTTCTAAAATCTACCGGTAAAAGTAAATTTGTTATTTAAGCCTTAAATTTTGAAGCACATATATCATGACTCTTCACATCCTTGAGAAAAGTCATGTAAAGATATTATTTTCTTTTATTATCTTTTCAACTTTATACTTTCAGAAATATTATATCAAATCTAATTTTACAGCTTAAATGAATTATTTGATGGTTTTTGGACAATTTCTTACTGTATTATACACCGTTATATAACAAAGACTCTTGATTTCCAATGCTGCTCTTTCTAATTGCTGTGGAAGAGGCCCCAACTCCTGTTAATTCCATCTGCAATTAAATGAAATGGTTTCCAATTCTTTATCATTTGCATTGTCAGTTGGAGATTGAATCATTATGATCCATAAAGAATTCAATGACTGATTTTTGCGAGTTGAGTGACATACTAGTTTTCCTAATCTGTCTAAATCTTTAAGTACCACTGAATTTATTCAACAGTGTGATAACACACAAGCCTCCACGGACAGATGAGTTGAGGACTCGGCAGATGAATTAAGTACTCTGCATGAGGTACGTTGGCTGAGAATTAAACCAGGTTCTTCTCTGTGAAAGGCAAGAATTCTGCTACCTAACTTGCGTAGTCCCCATTGTGTTTCATTTGTTGTTGTTTTCAGGTATCAAGTTGACTATAACTCATAGCAACTCAATAAGCAACCGATCTGAATCTTGTCCTAATCTACAGCATCCTCATTCTCTCAGATATATCTGAGACCATTTTTACAAACACTGTGTCAATCTATTTTGTTAGGGTCTTCCTCTTTTTCTCTGACTTTCCATCTTTCCCAGACTGTTGTTCTTTTTCAAGGACTGGCTCCTCTGACAACATATCCAAAGTACGTGAAATGTAGCTTCATCATCCTCGGCTTTAAGGAGCACTCTGGTTGCACTTCTTCCAAGATAAATTTTTTTGTTCTTTTGGCAATCAATAAGATATTCAGTATTCTCTCTAACAATAAAATTAAAAACTATCAATTCTTCCCTCATTCTTATTTATTATCCACCTTTCAGATGTTAAAAGTAATTGAAATTATTATGATTTGGATCAAACTTAGCTTAGTCTTTAAACTTATATGCATGTTCTGTAATATTCTAGAGAGGTCCTTCAAAGCCTATTTACTCAATGTAACATGTCTTCTGATTTCTTAATACTCTCACTACGGTTGTTGCTTGTGTATCTAAGTAAAACAAAAGAGTTAGCAGCATCAATCTTTTTTTCTCCATCATGATGTTACTTTTGAGGATTTTTTTTCTTAGTGTAGAGGTATATACTCCCAATTGAAGGCTGTAATCTTTGTAAAGGTAGCAAATGCTTCAAGTTCTCTTTATTTTCAGCAAATAAGGTTGTGCAATTTGCATAATATGGGTTATGAGTCTTCCTTCAGACCTGATGCCATATTCTTCTTTATATAGTCCAGCTTCTCAAATAATTTTTCTCAGAATACATTGAATAAGTTTGAAAAAGAATACAATCTTGACACACACCTTTAAACCATGTAGTGTTCTACTGTTCTGTTTGGACAACTGCCTCTTGGACATTGCATATATTCTTCAGAAGCACAATAAAGTATTATGATATTCTTATTATTTTCAATGTTATTCATAACTAGTTTATGATCCACAGTGTCAAATGCCTTTGCATGGTCAGTAGAAAACATAAGGAAACATTCTTCTAGTATACTCTGCTTTCAGTCAAGATCCATTTGTCATCAGGAATGATTTCTATAGTTCCCCACTTCAATAAGAATTTTAAATAAATGTTGATTAGAAAAGGATATTATTACAGTCACGTTTTATAAGTTAATATAGTCCATTGTCAATGTGATATCTTAGAATGAATAATAATCTTATAGTTGGGAAATGTGTTCCAAGTATTGGCCTACTTATTCTGATAAAGTCATGTAACAAATTTAGGCTTCTGTTTCCTTTTATTCAAAGTGAATGATTTGGATTTAATGATATCAAAGATTCATTCAAATGTTAAAATTCTATTTTCAAAGAAAATTTATTAGTATAAAACATATCCAATTTTTAAATGTGTTTGCTTAGTAATTAAACTTAGAACAATTTACTCGCCCACTCTTTGTTTCTATTTCAGCAAAAACAACATAAATATTCAAATTCTCTTTTTTTCCATTAAGATTTAGCATTAGTCATTTGTTTCTGAATAATTTCAAATTGATTGGAAACTTTGACTGTTTTGTTTCTTTTTAAGTAGATTTTTCAGTTACAAGTCAGAGACTTTGCATTTATTTTCTAACTTGATTTTACTTTTGTCCAAGGAGCATTGTAAATGGCATATGCGTTAAAATTTTTTAAAGGATTAAAGGTTACAGATAATTGCAGTAAGTAAGACCTTTATGTGAATGTTCACAATTTGATTATTTCAGACATTTGTCTCAAAACTAATTTACAAATTTACTATTTGCCATCATTTGACAGTCATTGCATAATTCATTTTTAACAGCAATTCTATGAGGTTGCTAACAGTATTATCTTCACCTTATAATGAGGAAAAGGAAGTACAGAAATATTTAAAATTTTTCTAGGGTCTAATAGTTTACAGTTGGTAGAGTTCAGAATCAACCTAAATTTTTTTTCTAGTTAGTTAATTTTTTTTTTAAAAAGTATGAGTGGGTGAGATATTTGTTGTTGTGAAATGTAGCTATGCATCTATCTATAAAATTACACGTATTCAATCTATATACTCAGAAAATTATCCAAGAAGTTGGACTCATGAAGAAGAATGTGGCATCAAGATCTGAGTAAAACTCATCAATAACCTGCATTATGTGGATGTCACAATGTTGCTTGCTGAAAGGAAGGAGGACTTCTTATAGCAGAAGATCAAAGAATACAATTTTTACTAGAGATTGTGTCAAAACATCAAGAAAATTAAAATTCTTACCTTTGAACTGATAGGCAACATCATGATAGATGGAAAATAGATTGAAAAAATCAACAGCTTTCTTTTACTTGTTGTATCTACAATCAATAACTTTGGTACTATTGTTGGTAAGTACTGTCGAGTCATAGATGACTTATAGCCACTCTATAAATGAAAGACCTAAACACTTGTATAACTTTCATCATTTCTCTAAATTCATAGAATTTCTAGAGGCAAGCTATTTCTGAAGTGGATGCCACTCCTTTTTCCAAGCTTTTTCTAATCTGGGAGCTCCATCAAACACTGTCTACCATGGGTAACCATTATCACATTCAACATATCAGTGTCTCAGTGTTTAGCATCACAGCAACCACAAGTTATCTCTGTATGACAGACCAGTGCTATACAGGAAGTCAGAAGACATACTGGACTGGGAAAATCTGCAATTGGGCATCTCTCAAAATTATTTATGAGTAATGATATCAGTTTAAGGACTAAGGTGCATTTGATTCAGGCTATATTCTTTCCAATCACTTGCTATTCATCTAAGAGCTGAATGATAAGAATGAAAGAAGAATGATGTCTTTGAGCTGTGGTTTTGGAGAAGAGTACTTAACATCCCATGGACTGCCATTAAAGAACAAACAAATATTTCTTGGAGAGGATGTAGTAAAAAACGCGATTTTGAGGTAAAGATGATAAAGCTTTGCCTCACATACTCCTGGCACATTGCTAGGGAGTATCCTTGGATAGAGGCATGATGCTCTATCCTTGGATAGAGGCATGATGCGTGGAAGGGCAGAGGTTTGGTGAAGGAAAGAAAGACCCTTAACCAGGTGCATTGACACAGTGACTGCCACAATGGTTTCTAGTGTGTCAGGAAGTGTGAAGATGGCCCAGGATGGGACAGGGTTCAGATATGTTGTTCATAGGGTCACTAGGGCTCGTACTTGATTTGATAGTGTTTAAAAACAAAAACATATACTAATGTTCTTAACTCCGGTAGCATGCATTCCTCCTTATATTTGCAATCACTTTTTTTTTTCCTTTCAGAAATTTAATTTATAAACTCAAGAGGAGATTCCAGGAATGAGGCTATAACACTAGGGCACTGACTCTAATGCATCTTGGAAGTACTGAATCATTTGCTATAATGAATCCCAGACTGAGTGATGAGACAGATATCACAAGGTTTGGGGCTTAATAGGCTTCATCTCCAAGACGTTTAAGAACTTTCCCTTGTGCATTTGTCATCCTTTCATAGTCCTCTTAAAACATAATTTTTCTACCTCTACTCCTACTCACTGCCTGGTCAGAAGCTTTTTTTGCAGTTTAGTTTTTCACACTCAGTGTTGCTTCAAAGGATTTCATATCTATTGCTGTCAATTTATTTCCAACTCAATGATAAAATAACTTAAGTCATATCTTTAAAAATCCAGTAATAGACTATTAAAAATAGTGCAAATTGCATAGAGCTGAAAACATGTTTTATCTTGAAAATTTATCTGGAGCATTTGCTTTACTGGAACAATTTTGCATATTCACTTCCATCTGCCTATGAAATATTCACTTGGATAAAACTGCTCTTTGTTCTGAATACTCAATATTGATGGTTTCCCCCCCATAGTTCTTTAATAAATGCAGGTGTTTATTACAGACACAAATTGGAGAGTTTTAGGTAATATAAATATTCTTTCTTTATCTGTGCATATATAATATCTTATAAATATTATATATCTTGTCTAATCTTTTTTTTCAGATTAATATGCCATTTATTCACATGCTTTAAAACTTCTTATAAAACACACCTAAGAACATTCTCTAAAGCATTGAAACAATATATTTAATCATTCTGGGGAACTAACTTCATTGGTTTGTCTCTCACAGAAGTGGGATCCAGATTGCTTTGAACTAAATATTGTTTCTTGGATCAGTAATAGTCCTGTATAGTTTAGTTTTATGATTGTTAAGTCACATTTTATCTTGGTTTCAGTACAGCTATTGTGGAGCTCACACAAGGTATCCCAAAGGAGGAAGGAGACTTTCATAATTGTCTGACCAACATTGATGCCTTTCACAGCTCTTGCTCCATGATGCTGAAGCAAGATCTACCTTCCTTCAAAATCTCTTGAGCTCAAAGTCTCTTGCAAAAGAGAACCAGTCCAGATTTTACTAGCAGTATTTCAATACCAAATCCATTCACTATGCCCTGTCCTCTTTACCTTTTATTTTCCTGTCTGTTCCTGAGTTTCACTCCCTCTGGGCCATGACTTATTTTTATCTGTTTGCTGCATTAACGTTAAACTCTCTGTCTGGAAAGCAAATCAAATTGTCTGATTTGATTTGTCATTGATGCTTCCCTTTGTCACTATTTTTGGCTTTTGTAAATTTGTAAGAACTTATCTTGTATCTATCTAGTGCAGCACTTTGGTCACTTGAAATCAGTGAAGCTGCTTCTCTGGAAGGGTCATAGAGAACTACTGTGTCTGGCGCTGGAGATCCTGGGTGATGTACGCAGTTGAACACTCTTCTATTCAATCGAGGGACTGGTGGTACAAACCTGCCTGAGCACTTTGAAGAAAAGACCATATGGCTTTCTTCCTACGCATAGTTGTTCATACTGTGTTTTCAAGATTCAGTCATTTGTTTTTCCTTTTCTTTTAAATCCTTTTAGTAAAAGGATCAATAAAGAACACTCCTTGTCATCAAGTCAGAACCAACACATAGCAACCAGGTAGCAGAGGCTACACATTTCAGGAGAGGGGATTCTTATCATTCTCACGTGGGGCAACTAGCCCATTCAAACTTCTTACCTTGGCGTTGGCAGTGCAATTCTCTACTGACTGCGTCATGAGAGCTCCCTAAAAGGAGAACCAAGTTATGTCATAGAAGCACTTGTTGCAGAAGATTGACGACTATAGCCTTCAATATGGATTACATCTCAACATCAAGAAAACAAAAATTCACTACTGGACTGATAGCCAATGTCACTATGTATGGAGAAAAGATTAAAACCATCAACAAATTCATCTTATTTGGATTTAAAATCAGCACACTTGTTACCAGCAGTCAGGAGATCAGGAGATGTATTACATTATCAAAGACTATAGTGGGGGCCCTTTACAAATTGCTGAGGAGCAATAATATCAATTTGAAGACTAAGGTGCACCTGATTCAGGTCATGGTCATTTTAATCATTTGCTATGCATCTGAAAGCTGTACAATTAATAAGGATGACAGAGGGAAATTGACACCTTTGAGTTGTGGTATTGGGGAATAGTACTCAGTATCCCATGGACTGACAAAAGAACAAAGAGACTTTTCTACCAGTCTTAAAGAAAACGAAGCCAGATGCTCCTTGGAGGAGAAAATGCCAGTTTTTATTCTCACATGCTTTGGGCATGTTTTCGTTGCTAGGTGCCATCAAGTAGAATACAACTTAGAGAGGTCCTATGGACATTCCATCCAAACACTGTCCTATTCCATGTCATCCTCACAGTCCCTGACACTCAAGCCCATTGCTACAGTCACCACGTCAAACCACAAGGTTGACAGTCCTCATTTTTGCAGCCCCTCCACCTTCTGTGTTGTTAGTACATGCTATTTCTTGGAGAGCGACATCATGTTGGAAAGGTAGAAGGCTAATTGTTACAATCATTGTTGAGAGTCTGCCTTTCTTTTTCTGAACTTCCACCTTCCCCAGTACGGTGTCTTCATGGACTGACCTATCCTGACAACATTCCCAAAGTGTATGAGATGAAGACCTCTGAGAACAATTTAAAAGCAATATCTTATAGGGCATTATGCTTATCATAAGAGTCTGGAATGAAGGTTGCAGAGTGGAGTATACTCGGGGTGGTAGTGGGGAGTGCGGGGGGATTGTATACCAATGAAGGAATTTTTCTTTTCAAAGAGAAGAGCATACTGTGGGTGAGGGGGTGGACGGGGAGAAAAGTGCAACAGTGGATGAATGGAAATCCAAAATCTCTGGAAATGTTCATTGAAATTAATAATTAAAAAAAAGAAGAAAAAAAAATCACCCCGGTTGTATGTCCTCCAAATCAGACTTGTTTTTTGTTTTGGCAGTTCATGGAGTAGTCAGTACTCTTCTCCAAGACCACAAGAGAAATATATTGATTCTTCTTTTTTAATTCATTCATTTTCAAAGTTTCAGATGCATAGGAAGGATATTAAACTATGTGTGAGTGTTTATTTCCACTCTAACTCTACTATTCTTAAAAGGAATGAAGATTTAGTCACTATTATGATAATATTGATAATTAAAATAATACATGACAATTATATTCTTGAATGATTGGAATACTTAATTATATATTTATGCATCTTTCCTGAACTATTTACTCATGTAATTCCAAAGCAAATATCTAATATCTATCACATAAATGTATTATTAATTAATAAACATTTTTATATAAAATTACTTCATTTATATAACAATTCTATGACTAGGTATACAAGAATCTCCATCATAGAGTTGACAGAATATTGAACTTTTGTGCAACAATATCCCTAATTTACACAGTTGGTTGAACTATGAATAAAAGGCTTCTGATTTTAGAGTTTGAGCTCTTTTTCTGTTATCGCATCACCTCCTTATAATTCTAACAGTACTTTTGAAAGAAGACGCACTCCTCTCTCCCTTTTGTTAATAAGGGAACTGAAGCAAAAAGAAAGACAAATAGTTTCTGGGGTGAAAACAAGAGACAAGCATAGATCTTTTAACCCAACTACGGAGCTGTCAACTTTATCCATGACTTCTTTTTTGCAAAACTATGTAGTCAGTTTCTTGACAAACATATCACACAATTTGGTTTTACTATTGCTGAGCTGTTTCTCTGCGATCTTTTTTGTGTAATGCTAGCTGCAATTAGGAATGCCTTTTTGCACTGTGTTATCAGCTAAGATATGAATATGACTTCCTTAACTACAGAAGAAAAATGACAGCTATTTTTCAGACTCAGAATCTGTATATCCAAATTGTGCTTTATCTGCGAGGTGTGTGGGACGAACACCTACCTAAAGCACACATTATGACACATGTTATAGCAGCACTTTGACAAACAATTCACATATAAGAAGAGTCTGAAATGTACTTAAATTGAAATGGTTCGGGAACTATAATTATAAGCAGAGATCTTCCTGGCTTTCAGTTGACCTTGGGGTCATCATTTTATCTTTTGAACATCTTTTCAAAAGAATATTACTGCCGAATGGGTTTTCTTAACAGCTTCCCTGTTGAACTCTGATGAGTCCAGAGTGTGTCAGGAAAATGTTTTAGCTCCATCCTGTTTCTGCTTGGCTAGAGAATGCTTTTACTCTTTGGAAAGCTCACAGTTTGTAAATGTGGAATCTAAGAGCAGTTTCTTTATGACAAAAAGAATGGCCCTGCTTTCTAAATACATATGAAAAATTACATGGTGTCGATATTCTGTGATTTCATTTCAGTATAGTCTTCTCTGCCAAGTGCTTATTATCACATGAATGCTGCGCCTTACCCTAGGTTCAGTGGGCAGGTTTGATCCATATCAGAGTGTTGTATATAATCTTAGTGAATGTAATTGTTTAAAAGGGGGACTCAGTAGAAGTCCCAGATATCTAGTGGTTCAAAATAATTATATTAATGTTTATGATGGAGATACTGCAGAGTGTAATGTACAATGAGAAGGCAATTTAGCTTATTATATTCTTTGGAGAATACATATTTGATATGTTGCCAACAGAACATAATTCTACTTTTAGAATTCTTTTGTTAGATACTTGCTTTTTTTCAAAAGTATCTTTTACCTTACATTTCCCTATTTGGAATGTTGATCTTAAAATTGCTATCCCTCCCCAGCCCCTGCTAATAGTAGCATTTTAAAAGGAATTTTAATCTATTTTGGGATTATTGGTCTCTGCTAGTGGATGATAGGTTTCTTCTTTACTGAAGAAAAGATCTTTTTAGTTGCACTATCTTGTTTGGAGGGGGAAAAAAACAAACAAACATTTCTGTGTGCTGAGAAAATAATTTCAGAAGCAGTACTCCATGAAGAAGAATGTGGTATCAGGATTGGAGGAAAGCTTCATTAACAGCTTGGAGTATGCAGATGGCATAACCTTGATTGTTGAAAGTGAACACTTTAAATACATCATGCTTGGCAAATAGAGGATCAAGAACAACAGCAACAATAACAAAAAAGGAGGACTCTTGATGACATGCAGTGACAAGATGTCTAAAACAATGGAATCAAGCAGAGCAGTAATGGTGAGACCATCACGGATCCAGTGAGGTTTCATTCTTTTATACATGAGGTTGTTGTGAATTGGAACTGACCAGAAAGGTGTCTGCCAACAGATACAATATTTTTGCTCTTAGAACAAATTATGTATACTGCATTGAAACAGATGAGGGAGAGAACTGTATAAAAGTGATATATGTATGACTAGCAATTATTGCCACGACAGTAGTCCGGTGTGAAGGCTTCATAGTGGAGTGGACTTGGAGGGAGGGATTGTATTACAATGAAAGAATTATTCTTTTACTTTTCAAAGAGAAGAGCAACTGAGGGGTGGGGTGGACAGGGAGAAAAGTGCAACAATGAATATACGGAAATCTAAAGTCTCTGTAAGCTTTCATTAAAATGGATAATAATAAAAAAATAAAAACTGTATGAGAATGATTGTATGAAACGCAATGTAAATGAAGAATAGTGTGAAGCACATTTATATAAACTTTGTAAGCAAATCAATCAACAAAATGATGTAAGATAGAATAATGTGAAATAATGTAAGATAATGTAAAATAGAATGTATATGAATGTATGAAACACAAAGTAAATGAAAGATTGTAAAAAACACAATGTATTTGAATGAAACATAATGTAAAGGAATTATTATATGAAAGGCAATAAAAATATTTTTAAAATTAAAAAAAGGAAATGAAAAGAAGCATATATAAGATTTCGATTTTGTGCTAAAAAGTACAAAATCACAAGAAACAGGAATTAACAATGTCCGCAGGACCTGAGAAGAGGTTGGGAGAATCAAGGAAGAGCAGTATGTTAGGAGAGAACCAGAAACCTTTTTTTGTCTGAACTTAAGGATAGATAAGAAGACCTATATTCTTGACCATGGACTTAGCTTTAATGGAGAGATATAGATAGATAGATGATAGAGATATACATGATAGAGATATAGACATAGATGATAGAGATAGAGAGAGATTAGATATATAGAGATAGAGATAGAGATAGAGATAGAGATAGATAGAGATAGATGGATATAGATGTATATAGATGTATGTATATGTATGTGTGTATGTGTGTGTGTGTCTAGTGTGTATATATGTGGATATGTGTCTATATATGTCTATATAGAGAGATACATAAAGACATAGTAGGGAACTTTGGTTGCCTAGTGAGTAGAGATTAGTGCTGCCAATCCAAAGTCAGGCGATTTGAATCCAGCAGCAGCTTTGTGAAAGAAAGATGCGAAATCTCCTTCCATGCAATATAAAGTCTGAAAATCTGGAGGGTCAGGCTCGAGTCAGTTCTGACTTGAAGGTAGTGAGAGAGATGTATGTCCTCGAGTTTACTTGCCACTGTCATTTTACATCTAAGGAGCTCCTTTTACTATTGTTTGTAGAGCTAGTAGTACGGAACTCCGATATCTTTTATTTTCTGTGAATGTCTTAATTTTCCCTCATTTTTAAAGGACAATTTTGACAGATACAGTACTGTTGGTTGACAGCTCTGTTATTTGAGTACTTTAATTATGCCATCTATTCCTTTGCCTTCTTCCCCCTAAGGATTCTGAGGAGAAAGAAAAGCTTCCATATAGACTAAAATTCACACCGTAGTGGTAAGAAGCTGCCCTGCTATCTCAAAGGGTCTCAGTTTGAATCTACCATCTGCTCTATGAGTGAAGGATGGGGGGCAGTCTCCTCCTGTGTAATTAACTGTCTCTGAAAATCTGCCTGAGGGTCAGTTACGGGATGGTTCTGACTTGACAGTAAAGAACAACAACTTTCTACATTTAACTTTTTCTAAAATAATGCATCTGAAAGTTGAACAATAAATAACTATGGCAGGAGAATAACTAATGCCTTACAATTGTTGTGTTGTAGAAGAATATTGAATATCCCATCAACTATGAAAAATGCAAGCAAATCTGTTTGGGAGGAAGTATACTCAGAGTGCGTGACCTTTAGAAGCAAGAAGAGTGAAACTTCATCTCACATTCTTTAAACATGGTGTCAGGAAGCAGAAGACCTTTATCAAAGACATAATACTGGGAAAGGTGGGGGGTCAGAGAGAGGAAGACCCTCAATAAGATAAACTGGCACAGTGAATGCAACAAAGGGACCAAGCATATCAGAGATCAGGAAGATAGAGCAAGATAGGGTTAGGGAGGATCTATTGTTCTTAGGGTCCCTGTTAGTTGAGGTTGGCTTGATGGCATCTAACAACAACAATAGCATCGGCCACTTGCTGCTTTCAGAATTCTTATTATACTTAGATTTGAGGAGTTATATTATAATATGCCTTGGTGTGGATCTGTCTGGGTTTATCCTACTTGAAATTTGTTGAAGCTATTCGATTTGCCTTTATTCAGATTTGGACAGTTTATTGCCATTGTCTTAAGATAGTCTTTTGGTCTTTTTTTCTTTCTTTTTTCTTTCCTTAATGGTGATTCCTATGATGTCTGTGTATTCATCAGCTTGAGGATGCCCCATTAGGTAATGCCTTGACGTTTCCTATCTTCTCTCTTTCGCCCTTCAGACTCCATCTTTTTAATGATGCCAGACAACTTGGCCTTATTTGGGATATCATTATTTAGATTCTTTTTTGTTGCCTCATTAGTTTTGATATGTTCTTTAGTTCTTCGTCCTTCTTTTCTTCTAAATCTTCCTGTTTAATTATTAGGACTTTCATAAATAATGTTTTTCCCTTTGTCTTGTTCATTTGAATAGGTCGACTATTTCAATGTATTATTATTGACTCATGTTGTTGTTGTTATATGCTTTCAAGTCACTTGCAACTTATAGGGACCCTCTGTACTTTGCAATTTGGTCTTTGTAATCTGTCCTCTCCTAAGCCAATCAAACTGTTTTTGATACCCATCCCCTCATTACCCCAGTCATTGTATCAAGCTATCTCCTCCAGGATCCTCTTTTCTTACAGGGTCCCTCCATCCTTCCAAGCTTAATATCCTTCTACAAGGACTTGTCCCTCCTATCAACATGTCCAAAATGTGCAAGACAGACCTTTAAAATCCTTGCCTTTAAGAAACAACTTGGTTTCACCCATTCCAGATTTGTCACCAAAACCGGTTTTTTACCTTTTTGTTCTCTTAACAGGCCATAGTGACTCCAGTTCTCATCTCCAGCACCACAACTCAGAGATATCAATCCTCCTTCTGGCATCCTTAGTCATTGTACAGCTTTCTGATGCAAAACAATCATCAAGACCATAGACTGGATCAGACACACCTTACACTTCAGACTAACATTGTTGCACCTTGGTACTCTGGAGACGTCCCTGACAACAGATTTTTCTAATGCAACTCATCACTTGATTTTCTGACTGCTGGTGCCTAGGATGTTGATTTTGGAGCCAAGAAGATGAAATTGTTAACAATTTCTTTCTCTTGTCCATCTATAATAGCACTGCTAATTGGCCCTGTGGCAAAGTCTTTATCTTCTTGATGTTGAGTTTCAGTCCATACTGAAGACTTCAGTCCTTGACTTTCTGCAGGAAATCCTTAAGGTCCTCTTCAGTTTCGATGACCAAGGTGGTGTCATCTGCATGTAAGTTGTAAATCTTCCTCCAATCCTGATGCCATATCCCTCCTCACAAAGTTCAGCCTCATAAAGGATCTCTTAGTGGAAAGATAATGACATAGGACTCATCCTTGATGCACTTCCTAATTTTGAACCATGCCATTTTTGATTATTCTGTTCTAATGATTTTTTGATCCAGATATATTTCACATAAGCACAATCAGATGTTTCGAGATTCCCATTCTTCTCAATGTTAGCCATAATTTGTTGTGATCCACCCAGCCAAATGCCTTTACACAGTCAATGAAACATAGATAGGCATTCCTTTATTATTCACTGCTTTCAGCCAAGATGATGTCCCTACTGCCATGTCTTTTTCTCAGCCTATATTTTATTTCTGGTAGTTCTCTGCTTATGCACTGTTTCATTCATTTTTGAATGATCTTCAGCAAGATTTTGTTTGTATGTGAGATTAGTGATACTGTTAGGTAATTTCCACACTGTGAGAGTAATATGTAAAACAACTATAAACCTATCCTCAATTCTCTAAGAACTGTATGAAAACATAAAAGGAATGACACTAACAATATGCAAACTAAAATAAATCAAAGCAAACTTCAAAGGGTAGAAATATCTCTTTTGCATTGTTCTCATTCTTCCTTTTCTTGGTGCAGCAACTAGACAGCTGTAGATAGCCGACAGCTGCAAATGTAGTCAATCCACATCCTTTTTGTATACTAAGTCATTGTTATTAAATGCTGTTGAGTCAAGTATGACTCAATGAAACTATAAATAGCCATCAAGAATCCTTCCTTATACTATGCCATCCTCATCATCTCTGACACACTAGATCCCATTACTGTAGTTACCATGTCAATCTCTCTCACTGGGGATCTTCCTTTCCTTCACTGATGCTCCTTCTTTCCAAGTGTAATGTCTTTTTCCAAGGAAGTTTCATCATCTTTGCCTCTAAAAGGGCCTTCAAATTCAAGGTCTGAAGTAAATTGGACAGATTCTTCTACTCTACTATTCATAGTCTATGGTCTGGTGGGTCTAGGCAGAATCTGAAAATTGACTACTTAGTGTGCTCTAAATTAGAGCTCTAAAAATATGTGTGGTAAGGTAGGCAAATGGGAGGAGGAGTGAATAAAAACTAAAGAAACTGTTATCCTAGTAAAGACTGCTTAATGTTTTTGGATTCTTCTGAGAGCTTCCTGAAGAAGTATAAGCCTTTTGGGGGCCTACATTGAGCTCTCACAGAGATGAGAAGAAGTGAGCAAAGACCGAAGGCCATACTCTCATAAGAATTGCTTAGAAAAATTAGTGCTTTCTAAGCACTTCATCTCACATACACAGAGTATGTAATTAAAGAACTAGACCTTGGAAAATAGAACATGCATCTAAAAGTAGTAGACAGCAAAAGAGAGGAAACTAACCCCTCAACAAGATGAATTGGCATAGTTACTGATACAATGGACTTAAGCACAGCAGTTAGACATTGTGATGATCTTGATCTTTTGTTTATAGGATCCTTATAAGTTGGAATCTACTGAAGACACTTGATGACCCCTGCAAAGTACTCTGTCTGAATGAAAATTGGTAAAATTTAACATGTTGAAACAAATCTGTCTTGAATGAAGTGTACTCAGTATCTCCTTCAAGCTAAGGATGGAAATGTTTATCATATAATTTTGCACTTTATCTAAAGGGATCACTCCCTGGAGAAAGAACTAATAATGGGTAAAGTGAAATTCAGTGAAAAAGAAGCAATTTCTCAATGAGATTGGTTGACACTTGGTGCAAAAAGTGTCTCAAGCATAGTGTCAATTGATATAAGGGCATAGAAATGTGTGGTGTTTTGTTACAGATAAAGTGAAGTATTGTTATAAAATGTGCAAAGAACAGGAGTCAGAAAATCAAAAGGGACAACCATGCTTGGCATTTCTTAAGGTGGATGAAATGTAAAGCAAATTAAACCCAGCAAATCCAATTTAGGAATATACCCTGAACAAACGAGAGTTGTCACCCAGACAGATGTATGCACACTCACGTTTATTGCTGCTTTATGCACAATAGCAAAGAGATGGAACCAACTCAAGTATCCATCAACAAATGAATGGATAAAAACCTATGGTATAGTCACACAATGGAATACTATGCAACCCTGGAAAACAAGGGACTTATAAAATGTTATTCAACATGGGTGAACCTAGAGGACATTAGGCTGCATGAAACATCTCAGTAAAAAAGGACAAATATTGCATAATGCCACTGTAATAAAAAAATACTGACATGGAGGTTGGAGGTAAGCTAAGGAAGTTGTTGTTGTTATGTGCTGTCGAGTCGTTTCCGACTCATAGCGACCCTATGCACAACAGCCCTAAACCCTGCTCTATCCTGTGCCAACCGCACCGCCTCTGACACACCCATCCCGAT